>NC_045130.1:31188119-31491149 GCF_007655135.1 Punica granatum | reverse complement strand
TTTATACAGTCCGAAACTCTCTCAAATTTGTTAAATCGATATTTGAAAATTATTTAAAGGAAGAAATAATAATGAAGACATAAATATTGGGAGGGCTATATGAAAAGATATTTTTATGTAATAATACTGCAATGGGCATTAGTGGTTGAACACTAATTGAGGTGGGTTCAACTACCAAGTCACATCATTTGGAAAAACGCACAATTAATTAGTGGTATAATTTTTTAATTGAATCTATAAATTATTGGTTATCAATCTCAAAATTGATTTCCCATTTCGGGCGTTCAATGAATGACCGCTGGACAAAGCAAAGTCCTCATCTCAATTACTTTCAATACTTCAAAGGCAAAAAGGCAACATCCTCAAGTTTCACTAGGACTTCATTTTACGTATTAAAAAAAGGTTTCACTAAGATTTTCAATTTCAACCTATTTAAGTTAACGTGGTTTCTCGTATATTGCGTGTGATCTCTAATATAGTGGTTAAAAATGATCAGGAGAGCTAACCATTAAGTGTGGCATATTTGGCAAATTTCGCTTTGTCTTGATAACCTTTTTTTTTCGGTCATAAAAAGGTTCAAGACCTAATACAATAAAAGAGAAATCTAAAATAACTAATAAAGAGGCACAAGTAGTCCTAATAGATATCGAACCTGCGATCTCTAAATCAACAAACGAGGACGTGTACCGTAGCACTACACTCTCTTTTGACAACTTTACTAGTAATTCAAGGATTTGAAACTTACTAGAAGCAAAGCATTTTGTGATGAACTAGGTCAACGTTTAAGAGGCAATACGATTTTCAATAGGTGGTTTGAAATTTAGTGGAAATCTTTTTTAGCTAGAATCAAGTTGACATCCGAGCAAAGATTATATTTTTAGCTGAAGACAAACAACAACAAACATCAAAGCGAAAGAAAAGTAAATACTAACAACAAATCTTATCGGATAGAGTTCATGAAATATCAAAGAAATGTACAAACAAAAAACTCAAAAATCTCAGCTACGATATTATCTGAAATTTTAGAATAGCCACATTTGAATGATTTAGATAAAAGCGTGATTTTTTTATTATTAATTAGATGTATGATAGATTATTACTGTTATTAATTATTATCATCATTTTGTCAAATAGCTACGTCAAATCCTATCTTTATTATCGAGTGATTTCCTTCCTTTTTTTTTTAGAGTCGTAAAAGAGATTCACGAGCCTTATATTAGGATAGGAAATATAGTGAAATAAAAGAACATATAATCTCAATGGTGAGGATCAAACCGATGACCTCTTGATTTTGGATTGACACTTTGTGCCATCGCATAAAAACTCATTCCTCATAATCAATTCATTTCTGTCCTTGCCAATTTAAATATGGAAAATTCTATCATGCTATCTATAAACAATTATTGCTTGCTAATCTTGTCCTATTAATTAAAGTGTGATTGATGTGGGAAAGGAGGTATTGTACGGTGGCAGACACCACGCATGGAGCCAAGAGGTTTTTTTTTTGTTAATATTCCCACCAGCGGACTTGTCATTCCCTTTTATTTAGTTTTCTTTTTTATTTTGATTGTGAGGTATATGGACTTAATAAATGAAAAGAGATAAGAGAAATAATGGTATACAAAGAGTCCCACTTGCAAGGACTAAACTTGAAATTTTTTTATCCACAAGTAAGGAATGTATCATCTGCATTATATCCTATTTCTCTAGTTTTCTCTTTTCAATTAATAGTCTCATGACCTCATTTATAACGGAAAAAAAAAGTCTGCTTGATGTCTTGGTATGAGCTTAATGCATTTGAATGAACTAAGGAACCTTAATAGATTCCACAATGTCGAGAAATTTATTTGGTGATTCTACCTCGTCACACGACATGAGAATGAACCAATCAAATTGCAATAGACAAATTAATATGTATATCATGCAAGTATTACACCATAACTTTTGTTGATTGCATATCAACTTTTTGAATTTTTTTCTCACCACATCATTATGAATTATAAGATCCGTTAAGAATTTCCCCATGATTTCAGTATGGGAGCATAAAGTTCTAGTGTCAATTTTTTTTTTCCCTTTTCTTTTGGCTGGTACATTCTGGTTTCAACTTTATGATAGTCTCTTTTGTTTACAAATTATTGTCATTAATGTTGTAATCATCCTGTCAAGTTTTAGTTTAGACTAAATTTGGGGTGACTTACGAAGGGCGGCCTCCAATGGCGACATGAACCTTATAAAGACGCTGGAAATTTACGGGTGAAAATTTAAGCCACAACCAGCCAATACTGGTCTTGGGGCTTCGAATTTGTGGATGGGGAGTCATGTTACTCTGCAAGGTAGAGTCGGTGACTCGATGGACAGTCGTTACCCCTCAATGCCTTGCTCACTCGTCGGAGCGGCAACGATTTCCAGCGATGATGCTCGTTCAAACCACATGGTGGTAAGTAAGGGCCTGAATTCTGGTGAGAGTGCGGCACCATGAGGAAGTTATAGCATATGATCGATACGGTTTTTTATGACCTAATGGGTTACTTGCCACCAACATGCATCACTATATTTACTCCTTTCTATGATCAATGTCGATATGGGTTATGTGTGACTCCTCACCCGGTGTATCGTTTTGTATGTGTGTTATATATCCAAATACTTGTATTATGTACATGTACTCATATTATTTTTTCTTAATTATAAGAGAAGTCCATGAGTCTAGTATGTACTCGTATTATTAATTTTGATGAGTGAGTGACACTTTTCTAGAAACGGAAAGGGGGAAAAAAAAGTCTTAACATATGTATAGTTTGCATTGCATTCCATGCATAACATGCGTTATTTGGACACTTTTCTGCCACCAATATAAGAAACTTCTTAGTGATATTATAAGAGGAAACATTAAGGTCATATTCGGGAGGAGAATGGAAAAAAAATCAATATCCCTCCTTCCACTCCCTTTCATTATATTGTTGCATTTTTTCTGAGTGAATTATTTCGTTGTACTTTGAAAAGTTAAAATTATCATTCCATTGGAATGATCATTCTCTTCAAATTGATGGAACGAGAATTCCTTCAAAAAATTTATGGAATGTTCATTTCCATAATTCAATAAATTTTAAGCAACAAAATGAAAAAGATAAAAATTCATGTTTTATTATTTAAAATATTATCTTGTTAAATAGGCACAAAGTTATAATTATATTCCACCATGTATCCTATATCAACCTAAAAATTACCTCTTTTTTTTCTATATTTATTATATAATCATTCCATTCCATTATAATGTACCAAATGATACTTAATATGATTGGAGCAAATGGATGATTGAGCATACAACGTGCGAACTATGAGCCTTAAAATTTATAAAATGAAATATTTTTTACCGATAGCTTCTTCCTGATCAAATTATTTTGAGTTGGGACAGTTTAAGATGTTTCCACTATATGGCCGCTGCAATTATTTTAACTTATTCATCAAGTGACAAATGATGGCTAATGAGTAATACTGCGCTTCCATCACTCCAAACAAAAGTAATTACTAATGTACTTCGAATGACTGAAGAATGAACATCATTCATAATTGATTTCCTAAATTGGGTTGCTTAACAATTGCAATGTCCTGCTGAGGATCCACAGGCCCCTTCTAGTTTCTGATTTAAGACAATAATTAAGTTCCTTGTTTTCCCAGAAGAGACAATACTCAACTCAGACTCATGATAATAAATCAAGACCAACCAAAGACAGAGGTGAGAACATAGAGGAGAATAAGAGAAACCGGGTAGAGAATGTAAGCAAGAAGCCCAATCCACAATGGGAACTTGGTGACGAGGCTGCTGAGGCAGCCCATCAGAGTGCATATCAGCAACACAAGAAGAACTTCTGCCGACACGTCCCACGTGATGTCCTTTATGTACACGAGCAACAGGAACGTCGCCAGCCCCATTAAGTTGTTCATGAACACCCCGTTATATATCTGCAAGATTGTCATACATTTATCAGTTTATCGGATACAACTCTTAATTATAAGAAGGACAAAGGCTGAGCCAAAAACACCAGGAACTGGAAGTAGACCATATATGCTTGATGTACCTCTGAAAACGATAAGGAGATATCCTTAACAGTCTTCTTCCTTGCAGAAGTTACGGCAGCTATTACTTGCCGGTAGCCCATGGAGAGTGGAACTACAACGTACGTAACTAAAAATGAAGGAATACCTACGGCGGTGGCAAAACTTTGAATATTCACCATGAGGGGCATTCCAATCAGGATCATTATCCCGGTTCCTAGTATTATCAGAGACCCGGCCTTTGTGTAATTCCACCAGGCTTTTCCACTTGGCTTAGTAGTACTAGTACTAGTTGTCGGGGTAGTACCGTTCTCGTCCTGGGAAATTAGGCTTTGCTGCTCTTCGATCATATTTCCCTGAAATTTCAATTCATTATGAACAGAGAAGCATAAAATTAATCATATGTAGAATGAAACACCATACTACAAGCTTTTGGGAAAAGTGGTCACTGACGATGTCATCAGAGTGCAAGTCTAATGTCAAGAGTCGAGTACCTAGTCCGTTTTAATGATTCTTGATCTGATTTTTCTAAATATCATATGTGGCTGATGTTGTGGCTCCGATCACTAGCTATATCGTGGTTTATGTATATACCTGTGAAGTGTTGTTGGAAGCATTCCTTTGATTGCGACTACTAGCTGCTGATGGCAATACCATAGCCTCATCGAGCCACTTTGAGATGCCTTGGATGAATTCCTTCTCACTTATTTGGGAATCCTGCGTGAGGTCGAACTCCTTCATCACCCTCTGAGTGGAATCGTCGGTATGGAAACCTGCTTCCTCTATTTGAACCCCGAGGATGAATGCATACAGTTCATTTTCAGATATTTGCTTGTTTCTGTTCTTGTCAATCCTACGGAACAGCCTGCCAAAAGCATGGGAGAAAAGACCAAGATGACAACTAGCGGGACTCTCAAATTTAATCTTAACAATCTGTAACATATCAAGAAGAAGAGGAACTGATTACTCTTTAATGAGAGGCTCATTCGGCTTCCCGGCAGTGGTCAGATATCTCTTCAGCATGCTCTCCTGGACATGCCTTCGCAAGAGAGACTCGTATCTCTTCTCCTGAATCCACGGCTTAAATACCTGCAACCCAATTGTAGAATTAGGATATCTTAAGAGCGTGACATGGAATAAATAATTTATTTTGCCGATGCATAGGGTTCGTGTTTCACCTCGTAATTGCAGTAGATGAAGAGGAAAATTGCGGTGACAATGAGAGCAATTAGGACAACTATCCTCTGAGCCGTGGATGAAGAGAGGATTTTTGCTAGTTGAAGAATGAGGAGAGGGACCATTGATAGGAGTGTGAGGCTTGCTACGTTCTTTGTTTCTGCATCAGTTTGCACTCCATAACCTGCAAATAATATGTACCGAGCAGACCAGTTAATTGTTCTTTCAGCAAACTACCGTGACCATCATCGTATATACATGAACAAATTTTCGATATGGATCTGCATTTTTTATCAAACCTATGGCTCTATGATCGATGTAGCAATTTTACCAATATCAAGTCATTTCTTGTTATCTTATGCTTTTATTCGTACATAGGTTCTAGTAGTATGAGGTTTAAAATGATTCACCACTTGGTTCCAATGTCGATAAGCACTCATGTAATCAGAAATAAGAAATTCCGACTGATGCGTTAACTAGATTGAGAGAAAGCATACTTGAGCTGTATAGTTGCTTAAATTTCGGGAGGCTGAAGGGGGACGAGGATGCCGAGGAAGATGAAGATGAAGAGTTGTTGGACCCAGAGAGATCATGGCTACCAAAAACAATGATGGAGCCCCATATCAAGGTGAAGCTCATGATGGCCGAGCCCGCAAGCATCCCCATCATCATGGTTGCCATTGTCTCGATCGTGTCCGAGCTCGATGAAAGCGCCGAAACTGCACAACAGGAAACCTCTTAGGAGAACTTCATACATTTATCTATCAGCTTCTCACTAGTCAATCGTTAAACAAGAAAATAAAAATTCCAATCTACTAGTAACATCCACAATTCCACCTCATTAGTGACATGCATTTGTCCAAATTCATATTTTTCACTCGTTAAAATATATAAATACATTGGTCACCCATACATGGGACCGTCCGATCGCAAGGAATGCACCACCAAACACCAAACCACCCCCCTCCCCGGCCCTCATACCGGGGGACGAACACGGTGGGCAATCGGACGGTTCTAGGAGGCCGGAAGGCGTAACCATAAGTAAAAAATCCCTCTTGAATAAGTAGGCCCACCATTTGTCCAAATTCATATTTTTAACTCGTTAAAATATATAAATACATTAGTCACCCATACATGGGACCGTCTGATCGCAAGGAATGCACCGCCAAACACCAAACCACCCCCCCCCCCCCCCCCCCCCCCCCCCCCCCGAGGGGGGACGAACCCCCCTCCCCTGCCCTCACACCGGGGGACGAACACAGTGGGCAATCGGACGGTTCTAGGAGGCCGGAAGGCGTAACTATAAGTAGAAAATCCCTCTTGAATAAGCAGGCCCACCATTTACTTCAAAAGGTTGCCATGGAACTGATCGTCGGCCAAGACTGGACCTTATTTTGGGCTCCATCTCTGGCCCATATTAAGCCCATTGGGCCGATCGTGGGTCCGCTGAATTGTGAAACCAGCAAATCTAGTTGTCACACGTCAGTCGATTGAATCTTGTGAATATTCAAACATGTAGAAACATACTAAGCAGGGACTTGTGATTCATTCCTAGAATAAAATAAAGAAAAAATATTATCAAATCATATATATATATATATATGTATGTATGTTTTGGTAAATATATAAACTTATATAGTTGAATTGGGAGAATTGATAGTCAATGACAATGTGAGAGAGAAAGGGACAGAGATTCATGGATTTTGGCCTTTTATGTGAAAATACCAACTCCCCTCAACTTGTTGCATAATACATTTTCATTCTTCCAATAAAATATATACTCTTACGCCAATATTCACCATTTTTTTATAGAGTAATTCCATATCTTAGTGAGGCGAAAATTAGATGCAGTGAGATAGAGGACGTATAAGGTAATGATACACGCTTTCGCATAATAACTTAGAGATTTTAGGTTCCATTCTCTTAATGAGAATATTCATGCTCCATTATTTAGTTTTTCATTTTCTTATAAAACATCTTGGTTACAAGGCAATGATGTGCTTCATTGTGCTACCCCTCTTTGATTTTTTTTTCTTTGGAAATATATTACCACTGTTATATAATTAGACGACTAGACATATGAATATTGTGACTAGTTTTTAATATTTTCTCTCATTCTGCAAGGACCCATATAATCCACAGATTTGTCCATGGCACAATTCTTTGCCACAAACATATATAGGTACATTGTTTGTAAATATATATATGTGCGTGTGTGTGTAAAACATATGCCTAAGCATGTTTGTGGGAGTACAGCAAAAGGGTAATTGTGAAGAGACATCAATGGCAACTAAGAAATGAAAATCTTCATCGTTGCAAATGAATCACATGAATGACTTAAAATCTCGAGCAAATGCTGCACGTTATGACTAATTTTTCTTTTTTTCTCAGTTATAAGGGAGGCATGTGCACTTAATAAAAGGGTACGGGTAGTCTCATTGAGTATCGAATCTGAAACTTATTGATTGCAAACTTACACTACTATGCTACTTTCTTTGATTATCATGAGGGTGATAACACCGAAAAGTTTAATCGTTGTCAAGCTTAGAAAAGCAAAACTTGTTTACTATTCCTTTCCTTGTGTTACGGTTTTCTTTGAGCAACAAAAAATGGCAAAATGTTTTCCATAACGGGGGAGGAAACAATCGTAAAGCCTGATGAGGAAGAAGAGCTTGTGAGTTATACTTACCAAGCATAATCACCACTTGAGGAATGCTGCCGAGCATTTGGAACAAACTGGCCCCAAAGATACCCGTCCCGAACATCCGAAAGAACAAATCCGACCCTGAGGACACATAATGTGATGCGACTGCCAACAAGTACTCATAAACTATTATCAGGAACAGCTCTCCCCACACCTCCGTCGTGCAGGGCAGGAACCCGTAAGTTGGGGTGCAAGTCACGGTCGTTGTCCTGAGACCAAGGACCTGGCCCTGCCCCCCGAGCCGATCCATGCCGTCGGATATGATCCCTCTTATGGAACGGCCAGTGACGGAATGGACCATTAGGACCCAAAAGACAGCGAGTGCGAGCCGCCCCCTCATCACTGTCCTTTCAAGAGGAGTCATAATGGGGAGGTGATGGAGATGGAGAATGCAGACGCGAAGAACAAAACTCTGGTTGAGAGATTTGGATTTATATTCGAAGGATGACTGAGAAAGTGGGATTCCATGCACGTTCTGAGAAGAAGACAACACTGAAGATTGTCCTTAAAGGAACCTTTTCTGGTTTTAGTGTCCTGTCATCCATTTGTTTAATCCTAAATCTAAACAGTGACTGTGATGCATTTGAAGTATAGATGGAAAGGTTGATTTACCAAAAAGAAGGACAGATGGGAGGAAGCTACCGGTTTATAAGGAGAAGGCCATTATTTTTTAAATGGATAAAAAGGTAAGGTCAGGTTATTAGTACGTTGTACCTGTCTCAATTAAGAAAATTTAACCGCTACGAAATATTCATTTCGCCACACTAATGAATTAAGTCCACGGTCCACTGGATCAAGCATTATGAGCCGGCCACCGCCATCCCATAATATACTCACATAGTGAGTAGCTCTACGTACTCGGTGAGATTCGAACTCGTGATGTTCAAGTGGAGCGCTTGATACTTAACCACTAGACCACCGTGCTGATGGTATAAAGAAAAGGCCTTATTTAATTCTTAGTCCTGATCGTAAACTGATAATTATCGGGATATAGGATACTTTTCTTTTAGTTTTACAAAACGACTTGAAGCAATGAGATTTGGATCTCAACATGAAGCAATAAGATTTAAATCTCAATTAGATAGTGGAATGCGGTCACTATGCCGCTTACAATAGACCATCGCATATCAAAGCGGTTTGCAAAGTTCTTTTATTATATTTTTTATCCCTGCCACTCGGTAAGAATTGTGCTTCAAGGTGGCTCGCACAGCTTGTTCGCTAGGCGAGCTTCACTAGTGATGACATGTGCTCTTGGGCTTCCAAGGCCTCTACTGCAGGACAGGAATCTGACATTGACCTTAAAAAGCACTCGATCATAATCTGAGTGCGATGACCGCCGGCCAGGAGCTTTCTTCAAGAAATTAGATAATGAAATGACGCAAGTGTTTATATTATATCGGAAAGTTGCAGCTAGTTGTAACCAAAACCCACATGTCCAATTGATTCAATCGGGACCTAACAGTCTTAAATAGGGATTGGATTGTTCAGCACATGATGACTGGAAGGTTTGGGCCCAAAAAAAAAGGTACTATCCAATGAACTGGTCAAGTTACCCCAATAGTCAAAGTTGCCGCGCTACAAAGACCTCATCGCAACGGATAGATAGTGTAAATCTAAAACTAAAGGCAGTCAACTGCACCTATGTAAAACTCGAGCGATCTAAGAGGCCAATCACCGTCTTGGTTTGATGGTTTATGCTAGACAGAGAAGTTATGGGACCTGAAGATTGAAACCGGATGCTGATTTGAAGTCGGAGTCCTCTATTTCCTCAGTTATCTAGAGAGGTATTAGAAACAGCGTAATCATCTGGCAGAAATTAATCAGTGGATCAAAAGATTGGTCCTTGCTGCCTGTAGAAATGAGGGGCCACCTCAGTCAATGATGAGGGATCAATCGAGATCACATTCCGCATGTACTGTCGATCGGTCGAGACAATTGACTGATACACCACCCACTTCGGGTTAACCCTGCCCCATTGGGAGAATCAATTTCATCAACATCTCCAAAAGTTAATTCAGAACATATGAAGTTTTGGCTAAATGAAAAGGCCATACCTGAACAAAACCGAAGACGGGTGAATGTATACTTCCTGGGAAGTTCTCACTGTCTTGTACATTCCGTTGTGACTGTATGGCTTTGGCAATGCACAGCAAATCAATGGCAAAGTCAATTAGATTTCATATTGTAAGCATGAAAATTCGGAAATCAGATAAAGTTACAATCTCGAATACTTACTTCTATTCGACAAGCATTTGCAAAGAACCCAGCAGTTACTGCCTTTCTAACAGCCTGAAGGACATAAGAGCAAGCGATCAGACCATTTCATTTTATTAGAAAAGCAAACACATTGATATTTAATAGGACCCCTATTTGGAAATCTACAACAATAGTAACGAAAATGTCCAGAAATTTTTCCCGAGGACTAGATGGACAAACTGTGCCTAAAATGTACCTGCATGTCTCTATCACAAGATTTCAAAACAATGCCTAATCTCTGAGCAATTCTTCGGAGTTGCTCTCTAATCTCGACGACTGTTTTCTGCAGACAAAAACCACCGAAAATAAAAATAATTCATTCTCTGATAAATAAAAGATAAAGGGGAAGGAAAGAAGCGCACAAATACCATGGAATGGTAGTTAATGTAGTTCTTATAACACCACTTTGAAGATTTGCCCGATCGAAGAAATCCCTTATAAACGTTCAGGAATGTCACATGATCACCCTGCAAGATATTGAAACTGACCCTCATGAGAAAAACCGAAGCGATTCTGCCTCAAGAAACCCAAAGTAGACTCCATCCTCTACTGGCAATGGACGAGTAAAAAGCAAACAAATTGTATAGGATAGAATTTAAAAATCAAGAACAAAATATCTTCCTAAACAATAAAAGGGCAAAAAAATTTAGCAGAAAACCAAAAAGACTAACCTCAGCAGCAGCAAATCTTAACTTCGCCTCATCCATTTCCTTTTGTATTCCTCTCTCAATAAACCAAATAGACTGCAAAATTAGATTATAAGCATCATAAAAACATCCTATTCAATCATGTCTACTACTTTCAGACAACTGAAAAACAAAAAAACAGAACATTTTTTTATTAAAGATAGAACAAGAAATCAATAGCAGCAGGACCAGACAATTACTTGAATTGAAAGAACAGCAGCAATAGTGAGAACCTCCTCAGAACAGCTGAGTTGATTTGATGCTAAGATCATTTTTGATATCATCGGATCCTGCAGCATACTCATGTTCATGGAATTTAATACTCACATCCAAATTTTAAATAGCGAAGATTTTCACACAGCTAGCCCAAAGGATAATTCTGTAGACGCATGTAATGAAGAAACATTGTATTTCAAACATTACGCACCAATGGTATCTCTGCGACCTGAAAACCAACGGGTGAAGTAAGTTTGGCATCATCATCAAGTACCCCAAGTGAATATAGCACTTCGAGTGCCCTAATCATTGCCTCTGGGGATGGAGAAGCCAGCCAATCAAAGCCCAATATATTATCTATGCCCAAGGCTTTCAACTGAAAAAAAGGAAGAGAAAATTGTAACACTTCTAGCACAAAAATTTGGCAGAGTAGTATGCTGTTGTGTACTCATTTCTTAAATAGAGGCGGAGAAAGAAAAAGGCTTATACCTGAATCACACAAGACACAAGGTTTGATCTCTGAATCTCAGGTATCCCCTCAGCGCTCATTTCGTTGAGAAAATACTCTTCTGTATATAATCTGCAGAAGGAAAGATGTACCCGAAAGGGAAGAATTAAAAGCAACATCAATTACAAACTTTGAAAGAATAGAATCAAGACTTCAAAATGAAACAAAAGCAAGTAACTAAGATATTGCCGATTCGGGTATGCAGTGTAAGAGAAGAGAAACAGCTCTCTCTAATTATCTCAACTTAACTTTTTTTATGCATAAAACCTTCTGATCTTATAAGATGGTACAGTCAGATGGTATGTCCCTTCTAATTTATCCTTTCCAATCTTTATAAACTGTACTTCAGATGGTTCCTTAAGATGAATTAAAAACTATAGGTTTCATTCAACCGCTAAACAAAGATTTCTTTTATCAAAATGTCTGCTGCCACAACAGATAATATCTCCCATAGGATATCTATATATCTATCCCTCTACATCACACATATAGAATGAAAAATGCGACCTGTAACATTTGCCTGGTCGTACTCTTCCAGCCCTACCAGCCCTCTGGCGGGCAGAGGCTTTAGATATTGGTGCGACAATAAGGTTCTCAATATCTGTGATCTAGCAAACCAACCAAAATTAGTTCGGATCAAATTCATCATCAGAAGAAAAAAGCATCACCACTATATGTTTTCAGCAACTTGTGAAATCACAAGGAGGCAAAAGCCATAAAACTAGTTTGTCTTCCATTTTTACTGAAAATAATATTTTAGAAGGATATTAAAAGAAAATATTGAGAAGCGACTTAAAAATGTTCAATAGACTTGAAAGTCAAAATCAAATTTCCACCGATGCAATATTCAAACATCAGAGATTCTTTCGCCAAAGTGACCAAAAAACCTAATATTTATGAGAAATGAGATATTGCTAAATTAGAGGGAATACAAGAAAGTGAAGGTACCGGATTGTAAAACCGTTGTTTGGAAAACCCACTATCGACAACATAGACAATACCCTGCAGGGATTAGAGGGGAATATAAGGTATATGTAAATGAATTCCCTGCCTTAATGAAAAAGTCGCACAACGGAAGACACATTATTTCCTTTAAAAGGAAAAGAAGCAATTTTGTTGGCAAACTGCAGAGAACTAACCTCCAGAGTCAATGATGTCTCTGCGATATTTGTCGATACCACTACTTTTCTCTTTCCCCGTGGAGTGGGAGAGAAGATGAGTTCCTAGAAAGAAAGCAAATTCAGAAAAATTATGCACAGAATGTCTAAATTATACTCTCATGCCCCAAGCTGCACATCAGCTAACCTGTTCAGCACGTGAAAGTCCAGAATACAAAGGCAAAGCAAACAATCCTGAAAGAAGAGGAAAAATATAAAAACAAATATTTATTCATCTAGATTCTTGAGAAAAGATATTCCATGAGCATCAATTTAAAGTTTGGTACTAAATCAGTACCGGAAGAGTTTTTTCCACCATTTCGAGCTTCCTCATTAATTAACTTAACAGCTGCATCAATATCATCTTGCCCCGTAAGGAACACCAAAATGTCACCATATGGCTCCTGAGAGCAATAATTACATATATTGAAGGCAAGTATTACATACAATTAATGGAGAAGGCTTCAAACAACATAGTTAACGTAACTTCAGATCCAAAATAAGAATTTGCATCAATGGTTTAGCTGAATATTCGAGAAAGGTACCTTGTCATGAATCAGCTGTACTGTTGAAATAGCAGCCTGCACATAGTCAGAGACAGGCTCCTCGACATAATGAATTTGCACGTTGAACCCTCTGCCCTGAGAAAAGACAACAAAATCCCTGAAAACATTTAACCTCATGAAATCATGGAAAACTTGATGATGTTTGTATATCAGAGAATAATAACCTCAACAGATAGAATTGCAGGCTCCATACTTAGTGGAGGCTCCACAGATTCCACAGCCCGACGCCTTCTGAGAAATAGCAAGAGATGAAATCAATATTTCCTTCCAAACCTTGTAATTTATCAAGATAATGCAGGCAATATGGATGTCAAACTTTCAATTGTCATTGACTTAACACTAGAAAAACAATCACTGGAATTGTTCTCATACGTTCTCTCCTATTTAAAATCTTCAGTATATTTGATGCCTCGTAGCACTCCTATGTATATATGTTTTACAACCATCGGGATTAACTTGATACCAAAATCCCAATTTAAAGAATAGGATTATTGAGATGAGGACCATGGGAAGTAGTCTAATAAAAGATAATCTAGAAATTGCTGTCCCATTTAGCCATACAGATCATATAGCACAACTAACTAGAACCCTAAAAGACTAGAACAAGCACAAAGGAAGAACAGCTAAACTTAATTCGTTACATTTTGACCTGGTCTGGAAGAAAGCAGACATAGCTTTTGCTTCAATTGTGGCCGAGGCTATGATAAGGCGGAGCTCAGGCCGACGCTTTTGGATCTGAAAAATCAGCCATACAATAGGATTTTTACACAAAAGCCAAATAGATTGTAAATTCTCAGTGGATTTGAAAAACAGGTGATTATTATGACGCTCAGGTTTGTTAAGAGAGTACCTTCTTCAGAAGACCAAGTAAAATATCTGTAGAAATAGACCTTTCGTGAGCCTCATCTATCATTATGACACTGAGATAGTTGCAGATGAAATGAGAAAAAGTTTAGCAGCACTTGGTAATAGTTATACAAGAACCACTTTGGAACAGAAAAGCAAGTGAAAAGCCTAGAGTGGATGAATAAGTAAAACAGAAAAGCAAGTGAAAAGGCTCGAGTGGATGAATTAGTACATGGTATAAAAGCAGTGGTAGCCCAAACTACAAAATCAAGAAAATGATTTTTCTACTACATTCACCTTTATTTTTATATCACAACGAAATATTCACAGAGAGTCATGCTCTCTAGATTCATAACTGAGTACCTGTATTTTGTCAATAGGGGATCATCCATCATTTCTCTCAGCAGTACCCCATCAGTGAGGAACTTAATCCTGGTTTTGTCCTGTGATGCAGAACAAGAAAAGCTTTTAAGGTAATGATGAAAGACCATAATTATCCAGACATTTGAAATTACAATCAATCAGAAAGTGAAGCAAAAATAGCATTCAACAGTTAAGTGACAACCCAAACAAGATAGAGATCATGAAGGTAAGAAATCTAACTGTATCAGTAACATCTTCAAACCGTATCGTGTAGCCAACTTCCTCTCCAAGCTTGACTCCCATTTCTTCTGCAACTCTTGAAGCAACTGCCTGCAAAATTTTCATACAGTACTTAGCACGAGCAGGTAAATATGACCAGAAACCAAACATTGACTGATAGCTGCAGTCTATAGAATCCCAGGTGTTGCATCATAGTGTCTGCTTTTAAAGTTAACCTATCAGAATTCACTAACTTTTTAAAGCACTGACAAACGTGTAAACAGTAGCCAAACTTGAGTTCCTTAATTTCCGAGTCATGTCAACTCAGTCTCAGACATAATATAACATTTCAAAAGCAAACCAATCCCATCCCAGTATCAAGAATGAAATAGAAATTATTAGAGATACGTGGGGACCAAATTGTGAAGCATAATAAGATGAGGCAAGTGAAGCAAATTGATGACCTGGACAGCTAGCCGTCTAGGTTGAGTGCAAGCTATTACGAGTCCACCATCAGCCCAACCTGCTTCTTTAAGGTACTGCACATCACACAACACGCATTGATCATGAACATGTATCTTTTCTATTTTAAATGTACTAAGGAAGCTAATCATCCTGACTGACGCTCGTATAGAATCTCAACAGACCCAAAGTGAGCAATACAAGTTAAGTTTACAAATTTGTAACTTCCTTCAAGCTACCGGGCATCATAACATACATCGAGTTGCTCAAAGCTCATCGCCAAGTCAAGACTAAAAACACTCAGGGGCAGAGCCACATTCATATGAGTGAGGGCACTTGCCACTCCTGAATTACAAAGACTTCTCAAACTAGAGAGGAGCTGACAATTGACGTATGGCCCAAAGCCTGATTTTTGACGGATAACATCAACTGATCAATTCAATACTTCCCATTTCACTTCCAGTTAGTTTCTCCCAAGTATTACACAACACATATATCATCAATTCATGCATGATTAGTCCCATGTGTAGAGTGACCCCCTCAGTCGATCACTATAAGCGACACCCTCCAAGAAAAAGCAACACCCACAGTGCAATTTGTTCCTTCCCATCAATGAAACGGACAGGAAACAGAGACGAACCTGAGGAATTTGGGTGGTTTTACCGCTGCCCGTCTCCCCAACGATGATGGTAGTGGCATGAGTCTCCACCAAATACAGAATTGCCGTTCTGTACTTGTACACGGGCAGCCTCTGCCTCTGCTTCTCAATGCTGGCATAGCCATATCTGCAAGGGAAAAGCGAAAGGGAGTGCGCCCAATTCAATGCTACTGCTGCAAAACATGCGAGAGCTGAGGGCGTAATCGTGCAGAGAGAGCAGACAGAGGGAGTACCCAGAAGAAGAAGAGGAGAAGGCAGAAGAGAAGACGAAGAGGACGCCGCCCTCTTCGTCGTCGAGCAGCTGAGGCTTCTCGGCGCCGGGCTTCCAGAACTGCGCCATGGCAGGTGTCGCTTCTGGGGGTTTCGCCTTCGTAATGTCTGTGTTCTGGGGTCTCTTTCGCTACGGCCAGTGCCAGCATGGCTCAAATCCGGACCAGACCGATTTCAGACCGGACCAGCTGGTCCAATTGATCGACCACGCAGCAGCCGCTCCCCGATGGGCCAATACACATACCGGTGGTCATGCTGGCCCAAAGTTTGCCACGTCAGTATTTTCATAAAAAAAAAATACGACTGAAGGTGTGGTTTTGATTAATTCAAAACAAATAAAAACATTGTGATTTTACTAAAAAATTTTGAAACTACGTCTAAAATTAGGACAAACCCTAAAAGTACTTTACTTTTAAATATGCAAGATTTGTTTTCCTTTGAAGCATCTAATCAAGTACTAAGTGATTTTTAAGAAGTGATAGTTATTATGGGATATTGGGATTTTGTACATATTTGTATATCATGTTTTTCATATATGCTTTGGATAGATTAGGAATAGAATCTCGTAGTTTATTCGGTGCCTGTCTTGTAAAGGTATTGTTGCCTACACATTCTTTTGTTCACAGTAATACAATTTGAGCTTGTCGTTCAAAGCTTAACATGATATCAGAGTGTCGATACTCTAAAACTGAATCGATTCTCATCTATTAAGTCATGAAGAAGGAAGATTAAAGAAGATGTCTGATATTAATGACCCAGACAAGAGCCCGAAAAAAGGCGTTGAGCGCGGGCAAAGCTCCATGATGAAGGAAGATCTGCCTCCTGTCTATCCGCTCGGAAACTCGGATGAAACGGTAGTCGCGCTGCTTAGTTGCACTCTAAAGGGAGATAATTATCTCAACTGGTCTCGAGCCATGTTGACGACTCTTGAGGCTAAAGGTAAATTGCCTTTCATTCAAGGAAGGCTGGAGAAATTAGAGGAAAACGATCCTCTGGGATGAACTCAAGACTTATATTGAGAATCCGGCTTACAACTACGGGACAGTAGCACAAAGAGAGATGGGGAAAGTATATTAGTTCTCAATGGGACTCACACCAGAATTCAACACGATTCACTCCACCATACTCAGTATCGAACCATCGCCATAAGTCAACAATGTTTATCAGATGGTCGCCAATGAGGAAAGCCAGAAGACTGTCGCATGACCAAAGGAAGGGGTACCTGAGGCAGTTGTTTTTCTGGCGAAGGGGCAGAATAATGGGGCGAGCAACTCGGGCTGGTAGGGAAATTCTTCTGGTTTGCAGAATGGTGGATCGGGTTGGTAAGGAAGTAATTCGGGTTTGCAGAACATGGGCTGGCAGGGCAACAATAGTTCTAGTCGCCCGACCCAACAGCAGTACACCTCAGAAGGTCGGCCCATTTGCGAACATTACAATAAGGTCTCTTCAAGGGTATCCAACAGACTATCTGAAAAAGCCCAATGGTGGAGCAGGTCGAGGCAGTACATAGTTAGAGGTACTATGTAAATTTACCAATACATCCTTAATCTACTTATAAAAAAAAAATGCACCCTTAATCTAATGGCTCAAATTTAATTTTGTTATTTTTCAATGGTCAATGTAAGAAAGTGAATATTACAGCACTTACCACTTTTCCAGTATAAGTAATAATAGATATGAACTTTTTTTTTTCTTTTTGAGAAACCACCTTATTAATATTTGAACGCTGAACGAATCTAATTATTATTCGAGTGGGGTCAGTCCACTAAGGATAAATCTTCCTCTCCGATCGCAATACCAAATCACCTAAAATCAACGCATGTAGGTAAAAGGCCTATTTCCATATATCACCAATGTAAATAGCATATTCTTTTTATTTATGGTTTTAGAAATTTTCTTTTATCAGTTAGCACAAGTTTAAGCTAACATGTTATGTGAGACTATTTCTCACATAGTTGACTTGATTGTGATGACGAGATATTTTTATTGAATATTAAAATCCTATTAACGGTAAAGTTTGTCCACTTAAAATTAGTGTGCTACTTAAGTCCTATTATATTATGGTCATAGTTATCCAATTAGATTATTGAAAATTGAAATCGAAGAAACTTTTCTTGATCCACTACATTGCGAGGTTCCAGCGTAGTACGAATAATGGAATAAGCCTATTAATTTTCCTTTTTTGCATAGGAGAGGGGCCTATTGATTTTTAATGCCTTGTTTGGTTTTATGGTATTATTTTAGAATCACAATTCTAACTTAATTCTACCAACTATAAAACAAAATAACTCATACAAAGTCAAAGAGTAGACCCCATTTATATCACTTTTTTTCACAATAAAACAACATAACTTATACAAAGTCAAAGGGTGGGCCCCATTTATACCACTCTTTTTCAAAATCAAAATTTGATTTTAAAATTCTACTATGAAACCAAACGCAACATAAATCATTCTTATAAGTTATCGACGTTTATTTACAATCCGTTTAATTTCAAAGTTAAAGTTTTGAATTGGTGATTGTGATTTTGATGGTATAAAATGACAAAAAAAATTTATCCCACAAACCCTTCTCTCCTCCTGCCCCCCACCACACCCTAACCCATGCATTGTATGTTGAATAATATATAAGACTTATCAGTTTGACTTTGGAAAAGTGGATTTTGTTGTGTAGTGTATTGAGTTAAAATTAAAATTAAAAATTTAAACCACAACTTCGAAACCAAACGGGCCGTTAATAACTTATATTTTTAAGTAAAAGTGTCATTGGAAAAATAATATATGTATAGATGTACATAGGTAGATAATATTAACGACAATCATCAGAAGTGATATCTTGAAAAATCAAATCCTACTCCAATCGCTTATCCTTAACCGACAAAATATTCTTTAGGATATCGTAATATCTCTCTTTAGGATATTCTTTATTTTGAAATATTTAGCGGTTACAAGAAATCCTTAATGGGAATCAATTTGGAGTTCCCTGACATCTCGACGTAACAAAATATAATTAAACCACTTACCGGAAAAATATAATTAAACCAATTTGGTTGAATCTCCAACCCCATCAGCTCTGCAATCTTCTTTCACGTACTCAGCATGGAAGAACTGGCCGAAAACCACTTGGAATGCCTACCCGATGACCTCCTCCGTCGAAGTCTTGATATCCTCCGGGTTTTGGATGCCAAGTCCTTGATAAGATGCCTTGCTGTCTCGAAGCACTTGGCTTCCCTCGTCCCTGTCATACCCTCCTTCTTCTTCTTGAGCCTCTGGCGTCAGATCGATGAAGGAACCATTCCCTGGCCCCCGTTTCCACACCCTGATGATAATCTAAATGGTGATGTTGCGATCGAACTGATCAAGAGCAAGCGTTCTTATAGTATTGAAGAAATGTTTCAATACCTGAAGCTGTTCCCGGAGATTCGAACTCTCACCATAGATTTAGACGCGAAAGAATTCTACCACGATGCTGAAGGACCTGATAATATCCTCAAGTGGAAGGCCGAATTGGACAGCAACAGCGCGATGCTTAACAGCTGCGTGATTCTCGCTGCTACTGCCTTGCAGAGGAGACCGCAAAGTTATAAACACGCATTGATAGGAGGTGACAGATTTCCCGTAAATGGGTGCTTTCCGTTGATTTTAGATTCGGGTATCTAACTTCCTTTTAATGCACAGGAGGGCTTCACGAAGGAGATCATCCGCTTGTCCTACCGCCATACTCAGATGAGATCATGAGCGCATACAATATGTACGTCACGTGTTGCCTAGAAGCCGTCCAACATATTCTTTCCATAGTAAGACGCATGGTCCCTAACCACCCAATGCTACGAGAGGTGGTACTGAAGAACTTTGGTCAGCTAGCAGTAATTCGTGCAGGACAAGGCGAGATATCCAAGATCAGAAACAGTACACCGACGAGTGGTAGCAACAGCGGCGGGGAATACCGACTGTACACAAAGGTTTGGTTCATGCCGAAGCTAATATTGGCCAAGTCAGGTTACGTGATGAGAGGTGCATTGCTTGCGGTCACCACAAGAGTTGGTGACAACGGTGCCATGGAAAGAACTAATTATGAAGACATCGTCGGGTTTCACTTCGATGGAGAAGAAGACCCGAGGGATAGTGACGATGGTGTGGCTTCGTCATTGGTAGTTGAAGCTGTGCGCGAGATGAGGAAGACAATGAATACTGCGCCTTGCATGACCGAGGTTGATTTAATCATCCCACAGCCCCTATAAGTCCGTATATAGGTAAATCTAGGATTTTCAATTTAAATTGATCTTCTTTTTTTTTCCCTTTTTCCTGGCCGGTTGAATTTAAACTGATTGAAATTGGCATCCATGCATGCCATGTAAGTAAAACTTGCATTTTCCAGATTTCTCTTTTCTGTTAGAGGCAGTACTTACAATGAATTGATTGATCATGTTTCAAAGTTATTGATGTGCCATTTGTTTGAAGTTTTTTTTATGATAGGTAATGCTTTATGGTGGAAACCTATATCGATAAGTCCTTACAAATAAGAATCTCACTTTGACACACACAGATAAATTTAATTAAGCTGGAAGTAAAATTACTTTTTTTTTCTTCGGTTTAAAATTTTTGAATTTTTTCGTCTACAAAGACCACCTAAATATAGCCTGCACCGATGCCAACTTATGAAAGAGAAATATTTGTTAATAGAAACATCATCGAGGGTGAAAAACGCAGTTTAATTGAATCGTAAATAGCGTGTTCATGATATATTAGTTGTGCAAGATTTAATTAGGAGAAAGTACGGAAATTTGTTGTAAAATACAAACTTACAGAAAAATCTTACGCTTGCCAATTTGGATTTCGACGGTCTCTAATTCTAATACCTTGTTCACCGCCTTTAGGAAATAGTCGAACAAGTCTTCCTGTTTGGCTGTCCGCAAGAAACTATGTTTTCTTGATCTTGGAGCTTTTGACGTAAATCCGGTTGGTAGAATATGGAGGATTTGATGAATCGGTTCCCTCGATTTCCGATTCACCCCAAAGGGCAAATTGTTCTATTATTTGAGACCAGACTTGGTGTCGCAAATTATTCCCTTGATGACACTAATCATTGGAGCTGCCTCTACCCATGAGCAGCACCTTCCTATAGTTTTGTTAGCAGCAACTACATTGTCAACCTCGTCTCTAACAATCTGCGAATGAAATTTTGTACGCATGATCAAGTCAAGCTAAGATCGCAAGTTCAAATCCACATGGTCTAGTGCATAAAAAATTCATGTCTTAGACCTCTATTGGTCCATATAATAGCAAAATCAAAATCAAACAAAAGATAATTATGTCCTAAATTATGCATCTAATATAATATATCGCTCTTCACCGAAAAAAAAAAACATATATACCGAGCACCCAATTTGAAGAAACATAGCATTCTACTGAGGGAGGAATCTGGTCTGGTTTGGTTTCGTCGCATGAAAAGTCTCTTTTGTTGGATGTTGAGACTGACTGCCCGTCAACTCCTCATGTTCATTATGTTTCTCCGGCTGAGAACATAGGCATACAAATACAGAATGCTTACCCAGAAAGTGGGCAGGGCGGCGCATAACCTACTCACAAACACACATACTCCTCTGTTGAGGTTCTCCGCTCCTCCGCTCCGGCCAACACAACCTGAACCCCTCTCCTCCGTTCACTGAAGCCCCGACTCCCAGCCAGCTCCCACTCTTCTCCGCCGGTTGTCCCGCTCTTCTACTGGCGTGAGTCCACTCTATTAGCATGTGGCCCGCTCATCCAATGGCGATGGTGCTAGCCTCTCCTGCTCACTTCTCCCCCATTGTCCCGCTCCTTTGACAGAAGAAAGTGTTGCGGGATCAATTAGAATCGAGAATTCCAATAGCACCCACTTCATTATTTGATTTTCTGCTAATTTAATTTACATAAAGGTTGTGCATCGCGTCATTTGGAGGAAAAACAATGCCGTGAATATGAAAATGATACTTATTTTTACTCAGTTAATTGCATAGATAATACGAGATTCTAATTTTAAAATTCTTTTTAGAGGATGTAAGAAGAACTTATAAGAGGGTAACACCAATTAAAACGAAAACAATCAAAATTTTTAGAAGAATGATAAGAAAATGGGGGAAAAGTTTAGAAATGAAGAACTAAAAAAAGGGATACATGACTTTCTTATATTTCGACTGCCCGTTTTATGTAGAAATGAATATTTTGACATAAAATAGGATGATATTACTCTTTAAAATATATAAAAATTAAGAAATAGAAATTTTGACAAATTTTCATTCAGAGGGAATTCACCGGACCTCTTCAAAATTTTGGAACCTACGGCTTCGAGTGGATATATGTGTGTGTGTGTGTCAGGATACCTGGTGCACATAAGCAGGTATATGTCTCACGGACTTAGAGTTTGAAGCCTGTATGGGTGCCCAAGGAACCATGTGACGAGACTCCCCAAGCCCTAACCCTCCTCAGGGTTGACAAGCTAACACAGGTATTCCACGATAAAGAGTATAACACCTGGAGTATGTACCTGTGATATAGCAGCTCATATTAGCCCACGTACAATGAAGACGACCAGATAACCCTATTGTCGCATTTGGAGAGGGACCCAAATGCCAGCCCATGACATTCCCCCCTAACCAATCTGCAAATGTCCTCGTTGCAGGTTTGTCCACGCAGCGGTCCCAATGCTTCGACGTCGCCTTCACCCCACACCACATCCTCAAGGTGTCAGTCCTTCAGCAACTCAGTGCGGACCATGCAAACTCCCCCACGAACAAGGATATGGGGACACATCAAGTTCCTTGACTATGCACGCATTTGCTGGGTGTTATCCGATGTGTCATTCCTAGCCCGCCAACCGATTAGATTGCCCTAGTGAGACACCACAATTGGCTTCCTTGCTAAACGAAGATCGGGCGGCTCTCGACACACAAGCTTGGAGTCTCCACGCTCACCTCCCGCAGGAAAACACTCCATTGTCTAAGCCGAAGTTCCCCACGCTTTCCACTACATACCTCGTTGACCCCTGTCGTAATGGATTCCTCCCACCAGGATCTACTCTAATACAACTTGTCACGGGCACAGAGTTTGAAGTCCGTGCGGGTGCCTAAGGAACCTTGTACTGAAGCTCCCCAGGCCTACCCCTCCCCATAATTGACAAGCTATAGATATTCCACAATAAGGAACGACACCCGGAGTACGTACCTATAATATAGCAGTTCATATTAGCTCATGTACAATGAAGTAAACCAATACACAAACATCAGAACCCTATTATCGCGGTTGGGGTAAGACCAAAATGCATGGGTACCAGATATCTTGACAAAAAAAAAAGTACAATATTACTTGCCTTCCCAGTAACCAAAGTTATAATAAAAAATTCCGGCCAATCCTATAGTCCTTTCAATTTAACGGTATGAGCGAGAAATGATTGCAGTTGAGGTATATAATCGTCAAAAAATTAAATTTTTTTAGTTCTAGTCTAACCAACGAGACTTCAAAATTCGTCTCTAATTCAAATTGGTAAAGCTATAAAATATTCTTCACGAGGAAATATAGGACCACAAAATCAATCCTTAGATTCTTGTTTTCCTTTACTAAAGTCATAAACCCTCTCTTATAACGAAAATAAAATTTAACATCACGGGGTGGAGTTCTCTCACCAGGTTGACGATTAAAAAAACAAAACAAAACAAAATCAACAACAACAATTACAATATATGGAACCCAAAGCACGCAAGGAGAAAAGGGTAACATATGTTTGAAAATGAAACCCTCAGCTATCTTTCTTTGAATATCTTATTCTCCAACTAATTAGTTACTTTATTCCTTGAAAATATAAAAAGGACATTTAGAATGCTCCTTTTGATTTCAATCATATTTTTAAAATTTTAACTCTAACTTTAACTGCACAACAAAAATCAATAACACAATTATTATTTTTTCATTTTTATTCAATTTTTTAACCATTCAATTCAATTTTTAATATTAAATTCTCTTAACTATCAATTACCTTTTTTATAATTCAACAATACAATCATTAATTTTTTTAACTATTTATTACTTTTTCTCACTTTTTTTCATAATTCAACAACACAATCATTACAACTCAATTAAAATTAAAACTCAATTCTACTTAACTCTAAAACCAAACACACCATTAAACTTTTGCAATCACATATTAACATTAAGTACACTTTGAGAGATGAAAAATCTCATTAATAATAAATAAAATTATTTATTTAAAATATTTTTGTATTAATAAACTTTTCTTATTTAAAATTATACCATTTATTATCCAAGAGTAGACTAAATAAAAATTGAATTTTAAGAAATACGTAACTCTTTGACAGAATTTCACCTTTGTTTGAACTGGAAAATGTCATTTTATTGTAACATGACATTCAAAAAACAAGTACAAGAGCATAGAACATATTAATAATCATTTTATTATGACTTAAAAATATTGCGTTGCGTACAGATATATATATATATAAAGAAACATAACTCTTAAAAAATGGTGTGATAAATTATAATATGAGTAACAACTCCATTTTGATTATTGTTACCTCTCTAAATGTTATTGAATTTTTTTATTTATTTTAATTTTAGCAAATTATGCCACTTTTGCATAAATTTTCATATGAATTAAGATTTCTCAATAAATATCCAACAAATGATATTTAGTTGATTTCATTACACCCTAATGCAATGAGTGGGTATGCAAACTAAAGTTTAATTGATATATATAATACTTGGCTCCACATGTAAAGTCTTTCCTCAAGTTTGCCTATTTATAAAAGGAAAAAAAAAGTCTTTCCTCGAGGTCCAGCTCGAAATTTCCAGATATAATTCAGCGAATTTTTTCAGGCCAACCACTTGGCACCACAACAGTTGACCCCAATACTTGGGGAAGAAACATTTGGAATCTTTTATTGAATATTCATTATTTTTTTTACATGGAATTAACATCAATAATGCACATATTCACGTGCAATGTGTAATCTATTTCTGCATATACGTTGTCGCAAGGCATAATCTTGACTGCTCTCGAACATATTGAGCTTGGCATGGTGTGATTGTGCATACGTGTTTAGACACGCATACACATAATCTGAACTCTAATATCATCTTGAATTTTCATTGGATTCATATAGACTTAGATTCATTTTCACTTAAAATCTCAAGGTGATAAATTGTGATATTCAAATCTCATATAAACTCATGAATATTTATTCATTTTTTTTCTGATGTGAGATTAACATCCTTAGCATCTTTTGGAATCTTTTGATTAATCAACCAATAATTCAAGAGAATATTCAAACTTCATGAAATACAAACTTGCGGTTGCGGCTCAGACGCCTTGCTCGTGAAAAGAACTATTCAACAGCTGATTTATAATTAATTAATTAATTTTTCGGTGAAATTAACTTATTAATTAACGTGCCGATGATTATTCCCGGTTGTTTTGGTGGACATTTAGAAACTCTTATTCAGTAGAATGAGATATTTATATATATTCTCTCTCTTTTTCCATAATTTCACGAATCAAGAAAGCAATAATATGATGTTTTATACCCAAGATAGAGTTACAAGCTAAAAAAAAGTAGCGCAAGAGCATGTTATAGAGGTATACACATCGATGCCCCAAAGTCTCACTTCCAAGTCAATGGAATATACTTCGGGCGATTCAACATTTGATATTCACTCGTTTTTATGGTCATGGTTGATGGAATTCGGTCTACGGTCATTGCATTTTGAATGAATCTCCAGCCATTTTTATATTTGGCTATGTGCACAGAAAGAAAGCATTGACTTGGTCACTAACGTATTTGCATCAGAAGATTTTTCTTTTTTCTCGAAGCTCAATTAGTTCATTATTGACGTATGGTATTATGAATGATGCTAGACAATAATTAGGTATGTGTTTGCTTGTTTCAATTAAGTGCTAAAATTAAAAGTATAGTACATAATTAAATTCATGTTGCTTGATTGTTAAAACTGATCACATTATCTTAAGTCAAAACGCCTGTGAGTTGAAACAGAAGTAGAGAGAGAGAAAGGCTAAGACAGAGAGGGAGGGGGGCAGTTCGTTGGTCAGTCGCCACAGAGTCGGCAAGCTCGCTGGCAAGCTCACAAGTTGCAGGCTTACCTCACCGGCGATGTGGGGGATGATCGAAGAGCAACAACCAAGATTTGTTTCTCGGATCTCCTTCCCTCTTTCTCTTCGGAGGATATCTGGGTTGCGGTGGCTCGTCGCCAGTGCTATGCTAACCTAGGCGACTTTGCCAGTGAAAACTAAGGCCACTGTTGACGTTGCGAGGATTGTGGTTGCCAGCAAATGAACCATCGCATCCCCCTTCCAGTTCGAGCTACCTCTTTTCTCCTTTCAAATTTTCAATTTTTCTTAAATTTCTAAAAACATGGAAAAAGATAATATAATATAAAAATCTTATAGAGTATCAATATGGACTGATTTAAACAGTTTGACACTTATTTTCTTTAATAAGATTTTAGGTTCGAGTCTCGTAAATGAAGAAAATTTATGCTGGGAGAGCTTTATTCCTTAGTGAACCAGCTCAAACTGGATTAGTCGGGACAGTTAAGCTTTCAAATATTGAAGTAAACTAAAAAAAAATCCTATTGAGTAATAAATCCCAAAATATCACTTTTTTTAACAATGTTAAAACTACCACATGGTAATAGAGTACAAATTCGAGGCTTTTTGCACAAGTATGTGTCACATTTAATCAATTTCACCCGATGGCTTTCAAAAGTACTACTACTCAAGCATGAGGGAAGTGTAAGAGAAAAATAAATAAATCACCACACTGTATCTAATGAAATTAATTAACCTTTGAGACTAGACGGTTATGCCATCTCGAAATCTCACAAATTGTTGGGTCTAGTTTTAAGAAGAATATTTTGGGGTCATCATGTAAAGATTGATAATAACAACTTAAGAGCACTTGCACATTTCACAGCAAACAAGATTTACTTAATCTATTAAATACTTAATTCACCAAGTACTTACAAAGTAATTAAGCACATAATTTTAGCTCTTAAAATTAAGCTTTGTCAAACATCATTTAACTGTTTGTCAAGTCCAAAGCCGTGAAGCATCTTTGTCTTGTACAGGAATGCTTAAGTTTTTTTTTTTTTCCTTTCAGTTCAATAATCAGACCAATTCTCAGCCGGGAAAAAAGAAAAAGAAAAAGAAAAATCCGGTTCAATTCAGCATGACCCATTCTTATATTTCCGTCTTCTAGGAAATTTACTGTCCAGACTTTGACCCCACTATATATATATATATATATATATATATAAACAGAATCTATCCTGCTAAGCATATTTCCCAACCTTTATCTCCTATCCAATTTACAATGGGCATCCCCACGCTGCACATTTCCGGCATAGTCGTTTTGATCATGTTTTGCTTTTCTGGGAGCCAGAGCTCGGGGGAAATGGTAAGAACTGTGAATGACGAGAAAATATTAGACATCGGTGTGATTCTCAATTTGGGCTCCTTGGTTGGCAAGGAAGCTCGGGCAGCTATAGAAATATCTAGCCAAGACTTCAACTCCATTTCGAGAGGCTACAAGCTAAAGCTTCATCACGAGAACTCGGGTGGAAAGCCTCTTCTGGCAGTATCTTCGGGTCAGTCTCTTCATATTGATCTTCACTATATAACAAGTTTATTATATATATAGAATGCACCGAAGCAGGAGTAGTTACTTGAATTTGTAGTAAACTACCGCAAAATCACTAAATTACATTTATTTTGAGTAAATTTTGAGAGTATGTTATTGCTTGACTCCTTAGCAAAATAAATATTACTTATAGAAATGAAGTAAAGACGTATATTTCGAAGAGTTCTATAAGTAATTAGACTTGTAAAAATTTACTTGATTGTAACGCACAATCACTTTTGTTGATTGCATAATAAAATTTCCCATCGAAACGAAACTTCGTTGGGTTGTTTGCAACACCTTTACACCTACACGTGCATGGATTTTGAACTTTTAATCTTCCGTAATAGCTGAAAAGCTCATCAAGAGGAAGAAAGTGAAGGCTATTATCGGCTTGGAGACGTGGAAGGTAGCCGAATTAGTAGCTGAGCTCGGCAATCGATTTCAAGTCCCCATGATCTCCCTGGCAGGAAACCAATTTGGAAGGATGATACCAGGAGTAATTCAAATGGTTAGTAACAAGTCTGAACAGCTCAGGTGCATGGCGAATATCGTCAGGACTTATAATAGGCATCGAGCGTCGATAATTTATGAGGACATGTACGATGACAATTATTCGTTGTCATTGTATCTGTCAAAGGAGCTTCATAATGCCGGGTCTGAGATTGAAGAACAAGTCGTCCTCCCACCATATTCCTCACTATCCGATCCGGCATATGTAGTTAAACAGAAGTTAGGGATGTTTAAGGGAAAATTGTCCCCAGTTTTTATCGTTCTTGATTTGTCTTTGCCAATGGCAAGTCATCTGCTCAAAGAAGCAAAGCAGATGGGATTTTTTAGAGGAGACTCAATTTGGGTTCTCTCAGAATCAGTGTTGAACCTCTTAAATTCAGTCCATTCAAATGTCACCTTCTCCATGAGGGGTGCAATTGGAGTAGTGACAGACCTCCCTAGGAAGAACAAACAGTACTTGGATTTCATTCACAAGTTCCATCGCAAATTAAATCACGAGGCTCGTGATTCTATGCCGGGAATTCATGTCCTCCGAGCATATGACTCCATTACAATGGTAACCAAAGCCATGGACGGAGCATCCAGTAGTGCCGAAATCACTTCAAAACTTCTCATGAAGAGAATGTTGCAGAGCAAATTCGACGGCCTGAGCGGGCAAGTCGCATTTATAGAGGGCCAGATATTGAACCCGAGAAAACCGAAATTAGTAAGCATCAGCGATGGGACGAAATTATTATACAAAGACCTCAACATATGGTCGCCTCAGAATGCGTTATCCGCTGCTAATAATGCCGTGCCAGAGCTAAAACATGGCATCAAGGAGTCTAAAGGAGGGGAGGCAACGTGCTCTGTCAGTGATGTTCATCTCTCTGGTCCGATGAAGATTGGGGTGCCACGCCATACACCCTTTGATAAGTTCGTGAAGGAGGTCAATGATTCAAGTGGGAAGACACTGTATATCGGTTTTTGCATTGAAGTTTTTGAGAGCATTCTTTCAGTTTTGAAAAGCACCTCGGCCCAAACCTTTGACGACTACCATTTTGTTCCTCACAATGGATCGTATGATGATCTGGTTCAGGAAGTCCATAACAAGGTATGAGACTCCTTTTTTTTTTTTTGGGTTTGTTTCTTTCCGAAGAATTGTTTGTTGACTTTTATTTACGTCTAGCTATGACTTGTCCCATACTGGACCAATCCTAATCTCACTTGTGGCTAAATTTGATACACAGACTTATAATGTGGCGGTCGGGGACATAACTATCCTCGCCAATCGCTCGGAGAATGTCGACTTCACCCAACCATTCATGGAGTCGGGGCTATCGATGATAGTAGTGGCAGAACCGGACAAGACGGATTCATTGATCTTTCTGAAACCTTTCACCCCAACCATGTGGTTAGCTTCTGGTGGTGTATTGATCTTCACTATGTTGACAGTTTGGTTCCTAGAGCGCTCTAAAAGCCCGGCGTTTCAAGGCAAGAAGTTGACTGATCAGCTTGCTACTGCACTTTGGTTCACTTTCTGTTCTCTCTTCCACGCCCATGGTAAGTTTCAGTTTTCATGAGCATCATAAGATGTCGAAAACTTCTGGTCTATAGCTAGTAAAAGGGCAAGATTAGCTTTCTAAATTTTCTCAACCGGCTGAATCGACTGATGATAATCTTTTTGCCATCTTAGGGGATATAATATATCGAAACTTGACCCGAATAGTCCTCGTGGTCTGGTTCTTCGAGGCATTGATCCTGACTCAGAGCTACACGGCCAGCCTGACCTCGATGCTGACAGTCCAAAAGCTGAAGCAGAACCAGATCACGATGGAGTGGCTGAAGCAGAACAACGCGAGGGTGGGCTGCGACAACTCTACCTTCGTGTGCGATCTCTTGGAGAGAGCCCATAACTTCAGAAAAGACACCATTGTTGGGATTAACAATTACACAGAGTTCCATGAGCAATTGAACAATGGGATTATTAAGGCCATTTTCGTAGAGTACCCTTACGAAAGGGCTTTCTTAACTCGCTACTGCAGTGGCTTCTCGGTCACGCACCAGTCGTACAGATTCGGAGGATTCGGCTTTGTAAGTAATTCACACATTCATAATGATTTGTAACATTATCACAATGAAGATTGATTCATTTTGATGATTATCTGTCCTTTGGTTGCATTCAGGCGTTCGAGAAAGGCTCTCCATGGACCAAAAAGTTCTCCGAGGCAATCTTGGAACTTTCGGAGAGCGGAAAGCTCAAACAGATGGAAGACAAATCGTTCCAAAAGGAATGCCTCATGGAGAAAGCGAATGCCACGGCATCCTCAGACTCGAAGACCCAGAGCTTAGGCCTTGGAAGCTTCTGGGCTCTCCATGTCTACTCCCTAGGCACTTCTGCGCTTTGTTTGCTGCTCTCTTGGTTCCGCTCGAGAAGGAACGGCGACAGTGGCCATGCAAACATTGCCGATGGACAGCCAAACGGGGCTTCACAACGGGAGCACCGGAACCTCGAGATGGATGAACTCCACGACCAAACTAGATGACACCAAGACAACATTCTCGTATATATTAAATTTTTATTTGCTTTATCAGTTGTAGTTAACCCGTTATAGTTTTATTGTATAATTGATGTTTATTTTAAAATATTGAAAATCATATTATATAATGAATAAACATATTATGATAACAATTGAATTTTATTCAATGCACTTTTTCGCAAATATGCTTTATAAAATATATTATATGCTAATAGAAACATAATTTGGAGCCCATACTTTGAAATATTTTAGTAGTTATTTGCTTGTAGACGAGTATTTAATTCATAGTTAATTCATGAAAATGAAACTAATTTATATATATAATATATATATATATATATATATATATAAAACTAAAAGGTATGTTAGTAATTGGTTGCTTGATTTGTAACTTTTGGCCCTGAACGCGTTCGTTATTTCCTGTGGTTAATTAGTGGCTCATGACCGCTTGCTCACTAATGAACACTAAGCTCGTCATAATATGGCTTCTTCCCCACTCTGTCCTCGCTGCCAAACCGAGAACGAGTCGGCGATTCATACGATCAGGGATTGTACTTATAACAGAGATATTTGGTTGAGGTTAGTTCCAGCAGCAGCTCACGCTGAGTTCTTCTCCCTCCCCCTTCGAGATAATTGGCTGCTCTTTAACCTTCGCCCACGGCATCAAGTCATCGACTCCCGTTCTTGGCCTACTCTGTTCAGAACTGGATGTTGGTTTATCTGGAATTGGAGGAACAAGAAAAAATTTTCCAAGAGGATTTTCGGAGGCCTTCTGACGAAGCTGCTCATATCTCACGAGCTGGCCGCAGCTTCGATAGATTCCTTCGTTGAGTCGAGATTATCTAATCATCCCCCCAAGCAAATGGATCCTTGATGGCTGGTCCAAACCTCCTGAAGGGTGGTTCAAGCCCAACTCGGATGGGTCCAGCGGGGGCGGGTGGCCTTATCAATGACTTTAATGGCAATCGCTTATTCTGTTGCTGAAATTCGGGGTGTCCTTACTGGCTCCATCTCGCTTTGTCCTCGGTTTTCGGAAGATTATAGTTGAGATGAATTCCCGAGTTGTACCAGAGTTTATTTCATCTCAAGAAACCTGTGCTGGCCATCTTCACCCCTGGTAGACGAGGTCAAGCTTGCTGTTGCGAAAAATTGGCAGGTAGGGGGGTATCATGTCTATAGAGAAACCAATTCTTGTGCTGATTGGCTTGCCCGTCGAACGATCTCACGCCGTTTAGGCGTTCACTTTTTACCCTCTATTCTTAACGATCTTGGCCATTTAATAGTAGGAGATCAAGTAAGGGTTACCATAACTTTTACCTCTGTTCTAATTAATTTATAGCGGGCACTAGCCTCGTCACTATAAATTTAAATAAAAAATAAAAAATAAGAAGAGGAAGAACACCAATATCACATTATTTTACTTTAGGAAATGCATCTTGCTCTAATTTATTAATAGTAACATAGTTTGAATGACATATCCTAATATATTATATTATATTATAATCATAACAACAACAATAACAATAACCATTGTTATCAAAACCGGACCGGCCGGTTTGATCAGTCGGATCGGAAACTGCCACCATGTCCGGTCCGATTTGCCTGAAAACCCAAATTGCAGATTTGAACCATCGAACCCTTAAACTGGCTGGTTTTGAGCAAAATTTTATTGAACTGATCGATTTTATGGGTTTTTTTATTTAGTATAAAATATGCTTAGTTGTGTAAGGATTTGAATTCATGACCTCTTGTTTCCCATACTAGCAAACCAAACCACCACTCATTTCTTATTCTTTAAACTCTACTGTTAAGTATTTATTAAAATTCAATATTTATTTTATAGTAAGAAATATTAAATATATATATTTTCTTACACTATTCTTATATTTCTTTGAAATCATCATACTTATATCTTACTTATCATAATTTTTTTAATAATATGAATATTTATTTTATTTTAATTAAACGTGCGGTTCGACCCATCGAACTCCCTGTTGGACCCATACCCCTTTCGGTTCATTATCCGGTCCGGTTCTGATAACACTGACAATAACTTGTGCACAATTGTACAGTAAAGCAACTAGCATAATTGTTTCATTTTTTTTTGGAAAAGTACAAAAACCCCTTGGGGTTGGGAGTCGAGACAAATTGCACCATGTGTTTTTGTTATAGACAATTAGCCATCCTATGGTGTACTCCGCTAGACATAGGGGTTACGACGTTAGTTTTTTTCCATTTTCAGTCCTCAATTTTTAGCATTTTAATTATTTTGATTCTAAATATTTTTTCTTTTATCATTCCTACCCTCAACTTTTCATTTTATTTCATTTTAGTCCTACAAAGAAATCGGAAAGGGAATGAAGAGTCGAGGTCGCTGATTGCCCTCCACCGAGGTCACCGGTACCTACAGAGGACTCCGGAGACCTCGGTGGAGGGTTCGACAACCCCAACCCCGAATCGACCGGGTACTCAAAGTCAGGGGTCCCCGGTCGATTAGGGGTTGAGGCAGCCAATTGATGACCCCGACCCCTCCACCGAGGTTGCCAGTACCTACAGAAAACGCTGGCAACCTCGATGGAGGGGTCGGGGTCGTTGATTGGCGGCCCTAACCTCGCATCGACCGGGGACCTCCGACTATCCCCGATCGATTCGGGGTTGGGGCCGTCAATCAGCGACCCTAACCCCTCCACAAGGTCGCCGGCGTCCTCTTGGGTACCGGGACCTCGGTGGATGGATCGGAATCGTCCCTTTGGGGTTGGGGCTACTAATCGGTGACCTCGACCCCTCCACCGAGCTCGCCAGCGTTCTTCGTTGGTGCCGGTGTCCTCGATGGAGGGGTCGGGGTCACCGATTGGTGGTCCCGACCCTTCATTCCATTTCGATTTTCTTTGTAGGACTAAAATGAAACAAAATGGAAAGTTGAGGATAAGAATGATAAAACAAAAAGATTTAGAACCAAAGTAATTAAAAGGTTGAGGACTGAAAATGAAAAAAAAAACTAACATCGTAACCCCCTATGTCTAACGGAGTACGCCACATGAGGGCTAATTGTCCCTAACAAAAATACATTGTGCAATTTGTTCCGACCTCAAATCACAATGATGGTTTTTATACTTTTTCCTTCCAATTAGATTTCTAATATTAATAACTTTTATGGCAATTAATCGAGTGATTAACATAATTTCCTCATTTCTTGCAATTTGATTGGTGTTTCCTCATGCCATGTGGCGAGGAATAATCCGTATTCAACGAAGTCGTTTCTCCTATTTCTTCTCTACTCTGGTCGGAGCTCCGTAATGCCCACTCGAGATTCGAGTGGCAGAGAATTTGATCGACCCGTATATACTACCTCACAATGAGATGGTTTCTTTATATAAGAACAATTTATACAAAAGATGATCCAATTTTTTTCTTATATTTCATCAGGGGTTTTGGTTCGATAATTTAGATTTACCTTAAGGGTTTTGCCAGGATATCAATCACTTTATGTTGTTGTTGTCATTATTGTTGTTGTTGTTGTTATTATTATATTAACAATTTATACAAAAAAGAATCTAATTTTTTTCTTATATTCTATTAAGGGTTTTGAGTTGATAATTTAGATTTATGATAAGAGTTTTGTCAGGATATCAATCACTTTATATTATTAATTTTTTTCTTTTTTAGTTCCTCGGATACAATTTGATCCTTCTATAGCCATATTACCCAAAATACTTTTCGGTAGAATTATTGCATTATTATTTACTATGATATTGAGAATCCAAAAAAAATTATTTATTTTCTTTAGGGTAGTATCTATTTTAAAGATAGATGTTTAATATTTTGAATAGGGTGATTATTTCGTTTTTGCTCTAGACATGTATATGCTAAGAAATCAAGGTGATACTTGTGAAGTTAATGATACACAAATCCTTAACATACATTGTCCAATAAATATGTAAAATATATAATTAGGGGTTTTTACCTCAAATGACCCATGGTTTACCCGTTTTATCAAATCTATCATATGCTTTTTTTTGTCAGATATATCCCATGGTTTACTTTTTGCATCAAATCTATCCCGGCGTTATCTTTTCCGTCGATATCTAACGGCCGTGCTAACGTGGCACGTGGAGTGATAGTGGGCCCCCACTTGCCACGTGGGCGCCACGTCAGCACGGTCGTTAGATGTCGACGGAAAAGATAACGGCGTGATAGATTTGAAGCAAAATGTATGTCATGGGATATAACTGACAAAAAAAAATATAGAATAGATTTGACAAAATGCGTAAATCATGTGCCATTTTAAGTAAAAACCCTATATAATTATACCATGAGATGGATTCTTAGCTATAGAAGAACAATTTATACAAGAGACCATCCAAATTTTTTTTTCATATATTATAGTAGGAGTTTTTTAGGTCGATAACTTAGAGTTTTATTAGAGTTTTTGTCCCAATATAAACAACTATATCACATTGAGAAGATGTACTATAAAAAATTGGCTATTAATTATTGTTTTAATATTTTGTCCAAAATTAATTATTTTTTTATAGAATTTTTGTATTTTTATTTGCTTTAGTATTAGGAATAAAAATTATTTATTCCAATATTTAACTATTTCACAAATAAATTTATTATTATCATGTGACGTTACATGAATATCGCAGTGTAGAAGTTTGATACTTGTAATCTAAAAATGATTATTTTATTTATAGGATATTCAATAGTTTTCAAAATTGAATGTTACATTATACATCCATATACCGGGAAATCGAGACGTGATTATTATGAAGTTAACGATATACAAGTTCCAACTACACCATATCCCAATAAATATGTGAATACAAATACATATTATTTCTTATGGTTTTATGTTTATAATCTATAATTACATCTATATATATTCCATCACAAATAATAATAAAATGTCTTATTTTCCTATTTCTTAGATTATGTTTCCCTTTTGTTCAATTCAAATATCAAATATATACTTTTCAATTTTTTTTGAAATTTTATTATAGATTTTGTGGTTCAATCTTGAAATACTACAATTTTATACAAGATCGTGGAGAGGAAACGTCCTTTATTAAGCTAATTTTTTGTCACTTTGATGGCTTAAAAATTACAAAGTCCGATACCCCAATATAGATTATGACAATATAACATGATTACTATTAATATAATATTAAATTAAAAAAATTAGAAATATTTCCCGCACAATGAATTTTTATTTAGTTATATATTATATAAATACATATATATGAAGTTGCCTCTGTTTTTTCTTGTTATAGGAAAATTATGGGGGAATTGGTCTCGTAATTTTAAAGGACATGGTAATCTTCTCCTTCAACAAATATACTTTTCAAAACTCAAATTCGTATTTTCTCCTCTTTACAGGAATTAAATATTATGTACCTCTCAATTAACAAGTCGTTAATGGAGCTTCTTATCATTTTCACTTCTAGTATATCAGGATCCAGAGATCATATCAAACTTGCGGCCACAACTCGGCCTGACATGTGAAGAAGTGTTCAACAGCAGATTTATTAGTAAATTAAATGACCAGATTATTCCTAATTATTTGCTGAATACTGAGAAATATACGGGATTGTAAAATAATTTATTATATAAGGCAGCAGTGAATGGTTTTCAACCGGCAGTCAACTATTTGATGTATAATAATAATTATCTATTACTGTGATATATACTCTGTGATTTATAATTACTATAAAATTTATAAGCACCTTTTACAATGTATTAACTAAAATCATAAAAATGCAAAAAATTAGTTAGTAGTAATTAGTGAATACAATTTATGAAATCAATTATGTTTCTAATTATATTTTACAGAAGATAAGCTAAAACATATATTAAAGCAAACGTTGCGCAACACCTGGGCAAAAAGACTAGTTTCATTAACCAGTGCGCTGTTTATTCATCTCCTCCCTTCTGTTTTTTTTCTCCATAATTTAAGAATTTTTTTTAAAGCATGAATTATTATAGCATGAAAACCCAAAAAAAAAAAGATATTATCGAGAACGTGTTAAAAACTCAGCCTCAAGTGAATGGAATATATTTCAGGCAGTTCAATCAATGAAATTCGATCGTATGGTTAAGGATGAAGTATTCAGTCAATTGGTCCCCGCACTTCGAATTAATTTCGAGTTGTAATTGCACAGCAAGAAAGACTTGACTTGGTCAATAACAAATATGCTTTACTCAAATTATCCCCCAAAACGTCTTCTTCTTCTTTTTCTTTTTTATAATCATGACATGTGGTCAATTTATTTTTTTCATTTAATTAAGCTCCACTAATTGCTTGTGAACGCAGTTTGCCAAATTTTCAACTTCTCGTGATACCCTGACGCTAAACTGATTACCCACGTCTTATGAGTCAAGCTGGGCAGTTTTTAACCATTTGTCAAGTCCACTGCCGCGTAGCATCGGTGTCCAATAATTAGGTCCAATTCACGCACGTACACCCTCATTCTTCATCTTCTACGAAATTTATTAATATCCGGATTTTGCCCCATTATAAAATCAGAACTCAGGCCCATCTTGTAATCCATTCATATTCGCAATGGGCATATCTATGCAGCTCATTTCCGGGATAGCCGTCCTGATCTTGCTTCTTCTTCTCTCGCATAGCCACGGCTCGGGTGGAACGGTAAGAACCATGAAGGACGAGATAGTGTTTGACATTGGTGTGGTTCTAGATTTCAGTTCCTTGGTCGGCAAGGAAGCTCGGACGGCTATAGAAATAGCAAGCCAAGAGTTCAATGCCGTGTCAAGTGACTACAAGCTAAACCTTCATTACGAGAACTCTGGCGGAAAGCCTCTCCAAGCGGTTTCTTCATGTTCTTCCCGATGTAACATGTTTATTTCATGAATATATCAAAATGAGAAGGTTTATTGTACAAAGATTGAAGTAAATTAATTCAATTTATGGCTAAATATACATCAACTAATTAACTACGTAAATTTATATACGCATATAGTAAATACTTGCGGGTACATTTATGTATTTGGCTCCTTTTGTCTTTCGTAATAGCCAAAAAGCTTATTAAGAGGAAGAAAGTGAAGGCTATTATCGGCTTGGAGACGTGGAAGGTAGCAGAATTAGTAGCTGAGATTGGAACTCGATTTCAAGTGCCCGTGATTTCCCTGGCAAGAAACCAAGTTGGAACGTTCATGCCTGGACTAATTCAGATGGGTAGTGACAAGGCTGAACAGATCAGATGCATGGCGAATATCGTCCGGTCCTTTAATAGGCACCGGGGGTCGATAATTTATGAAGAGGACACGTACGATGACAGTTATTCATTTTCACTCTATCTGTCGAAGGAGCTCCTTGAAGTCATGTCTGAGATGGAAGACCAAGTTGTGCTTCCGCCATATTCTTCACTATCCGATCCGGAATCGGTGGTGAAACAAAAATTAAGGATGTTCAAAGGAAAATTGTCCCCAGTTTTTATCATTCTTGATTTGTCGTTGCCAATGGCGCGTCATTTGCTCAAGGAAGCAAAGCAGATGGGATATTTCAGGGGAGACTCAATTTGGGTTCTCTCAGAATCAGTGTTGAACCTCTTAAATTCAGTCCATTCAAATGTCACCTTCTCCATGAAGGGTGCAATTGGAGTAGTGACAGACCTCCCCAGGAAGAACAAAGAGTACTTGGATTTCATTCACAAGTTCCATCGCAAATTAAATCACGAGGCTCGTGATTCTATGCCGGGAATTCATGTCCTCCGAGCATATGACTCCATTACAATGGTAACCAAAGCCATGGACGGAGCATCCAGTAGTGCCGAAATCACTTCAAAACTTCTCATGAAAAGAATGTTGCAGAGCAAATTCGACGGCCTGAGCGGGCAAGTCGCATTTATAGAGGGCCGGATATTGAACCCTAGAAAACCGAAATTAGTAAGCATCAGCGACGGGACGAAATTATTATATGAAGAGCTCAACATATGGTCGCCTCAGAATGCGTTATCCGCTGCTAATACTGCGGTGCAAGAGCTAAAACATGGCATCGAGGAGTCTAAAGTAGGGGAGGCAACATGCTCTGTCAGTGATGTTCATCTCTCTGGTCCGATGAAGATTGGGGTGCCACGCCATACACCCTTTGATAAGTTCGTGAAGGAGGAGGTCGATGATTCAACTGGGAAGATACGGTATATCGGTTTTTGCATTGAAGTGTTTGAGAGGCTTCTTTTTCTTTTGAAAAGCACCTCAGCCCAAACCTTTGACGACTACCATTTTGTTTCTCATAATGGATCGTACGATGATCTGGTTCAGGAAGTCCGTAACAAGGTATGAGAGGCTTACCATACCATAACAAGCTAACATAAATTTAGGGTGCAGTTGTCAAATTATATTTCTTAGAACAATTTTGCCGATGATTTCAGTATTTTGTGGCCATGGAATTGGAAGATATGTACGCCATGGAATGCTACGAGAATTTCCATCCAACACTGATTTGACATCATCCAGTGCAATCTTTCCTTTTTTTTTTCTTTTTTGATAATTGTTTAGGCATATAAGTCGATGTAATAAGTGTCTATCATTTCGTTTTTCTTTTGTTTGTTTCTTTTCAAACAATTGATTGTTGACATTTATTTACTTCTTGTTTTGACTTGTCTCATACAGGACAAGTTCTCTAATCCTTTTTTTTTTTTGGTGGCTAAATTTGATAAATAGACTTATAACGCGGCAGTCGGCGACATAACTATCCTAGCCAATCGCTCAAAGGATGTCGATTTCACGCAACCATTCATTGAGTCGGGGCTGTCGATGATTGTGGTGGCAGAAGTCAACGAGAAGAAGATGTGGATCTTTCTGAAACCTTTCACCCCAGTCATGTGGATGGCTTCTGGTGGGATACTGATCATCACAATGTTAACAGTTTGGTCCCTTGAGCACCCTTCAAACCCGGAGTTCCGAGGCCCGTGGACTGATCAGCTTTCTACTGCACTCTGGTTCACTTTCTCATCCATCTTCTTTGCCCACCGTAAGTTTCAATATCTTCAGTTCTATACTATATCGCAGTGAAAGTAAGCCAATGTAAAATTTGCAGGTACGATGAGAAAAGGGTTTAAAAGAGGGGACAAGTTTATCCCGAACATGACTTATGACCTAAAATAATTCACATCAATTCAAGATTTATTCTAATCGAATCAATATCGTCGTCACATCTGTGAATTTAGATTTTTTTTTCTAGTCAAGATTTCCTTTATAAGTTATCTCAAATCAACTGAATCAAATGTCGATGATTCCTTTGAGATCCTAGGGGAGAGAATATACGGAAACTTGACCCGAATAGTCCTTGGGGTCTGGTTCTTCATGGCACTTATCCTAACCCAGAGCTACACGGCCAGCCTGACCTCAATGCTGACAGTCCACAAGTTGAAGCAGAACGAAATCACAATGGAGCGGCTGAGGCAGAACAACGCGAAGGTGGGCTGCGACAACTCGACCTTTGTTTGCAATTTCTTGGAGAGAGTCCATAACTTCAAACCGAACGCCATTGTGGGGATTACGAATTACACTGACTTCCATGAGCAATTGAACAAGGGGAGCATTAAGGCCATGTTTGTGGAGTACCCTTACGAGAGGGCTTTCTTCAGCCGCTACTGCAGCAGCGGCTTCTTGGTCACACATCAGTCCTACAGATTTGGAGGATTTGGCTTTGTAAGTATTAAGCAATTCGCATATACATAAGAATATCGTCATGATGATTAATTCATCACCGATGATCCATTATCTGTGATTCCAATGCATTCAGGCATTCGAGAAAGGCTCTCCATGGACTGCAAAGTTCTCCGAGGCAATCTTGGAACTCTCAGAGAGCGGAGATCTCAAAAAGATGGGAGACGAGTGGTTCCGCGAGGAATGCCCCACGGTGAATGGCACGGCATCAGCATCTTCAGACTCCGAGACACAGAGCTTACGACTCAGGAGCTTTTGGGCTCTCCATGTCTTCTCCCTAGGCACTTCCGCGCTTTGTTTGCTGCTCTCCTGTTTCTGCTCGCGAAGGAATGGCGACAAATACCGTGCAAATAATGCTGTTGAACAGCTAAACAGGGCTCGGCAACACGAGGGCGGGGACCACGAGATGGATGAACTTCACAGCCACAGAAGATGACAACTAATAGAGGAAATAATGATTTTAAATCCTAACTTTCCCTGTATAGGTGTTGTATCATGATCATGCAATTATCTCTTTCCATAGACACGTCATGTACAGATCTATATAATGCAATACAATACAACTCAAACATTATGTTGAGGTTTCAGCCAAAATCCACTACTCTTTAATGGTATCAAAGCCTATCGTCAAGTAATCTATGCAGTCGACCTCGATCAGGCCAGTCTATCTCCGCTCTCCTTTTTCCCGACTTTCTTAGTTCTCACGGCTGACTCTACTTCAATTATCAACCTTCCTTCCTCTATTCCTATCGTTCAACTCAAATTGAATGGTTGAAACTATATGTTCTGGAATGGCATTATGAGCCCCTTACTTGAGACCTACGGCCTCCTCTCCTACGCTGAGGGTCGAGTACCAGAGCATAGCAAGACTGTCAAAGGATGGCAGTATCTCACAAAATCCAGAGCATTTGCAGTGGGTATCCAAAGACAAGTTTGCACTGACCTCCATTATGCTTGCAATAACTGAAGAAATTGACTTCACCATCCTCTCTGCCAAGACATCCCACACCACCTTTCTCAATCAGACATCAGCACAAGAAGACCTCTTGGAACATCAATGTCGTGATCTTCGCAAGGGCTCACAATCAATGCTGGGATTCATCAATGAAGTCAAGAAGAAAGCTCTCAATTTTGCACAAATCGGAAAATCTAAGACTCCAGTAGAAATAATTGTCATATCTACACTGGCTTAGGACCTGAATGGGAGCCTCTTATCTTAGCCAAATAAAAAACAATGATAACAATGAGTATCGATGAGCTCACCTCACTTCTCATGGGACACGATGAACGTTGTTCCTATGCTGCCATACACGAGCAATCACATCAGCAGCAACCGGTTTCTACCCTCTCTTTGGAATCCTTGGACCACCTCCCACCGAAGCACATTATACAGATGATCGAGGAAGGAATTGAGATCGTGGTAAAGGGAAGAACAAAGGAAAGGCAAAGGAAACGAGAATGGTGGTGGCAGTATCTACGACGGCCATGGCGAGGGATTTTACGGTGGTCACGGAGGAGGATTCTCCAGTAGCTACGATAACGGGCAAGGCATTTCTCGGGGCTCTGGTCTTCACAGCAGTGGGAGAAGGATGAGCAATTTGCTAAACCCTAATTTCGCAGGATAGGGACAACACTTAGGGTGGAGTAGTTCAGGTCAAAATTTCAACTTGACTTGAGATTCGCAAACTCCTCAACCCTGTTCCTTCTCTCAGCTCGAAGCCATTTCTCCTTTTAGGCCCTCTCGGCTCGGCCCATTTCGTGGTCGGTCCAGCCCAGCATCTCCCTACAACCCAGTTTTTTCATCAATTTTGTGCCAAAACTGCAACACCCAGTCACATTGCCCCGTTTTGTCAGCTTAGTTACTTTTCTGATGTTCAAGCTAATCTTACTAAAACTTCTTCTCAGGAACTTTATGACCTTGACTAGTACTTGGACTCAGGTGCTACACATCATGTCACTTTCGACCTTGCCAACTTAAATATTCACTATGAGACATTGAATTTTGATCACATATATGTTGGGGATGGCAAATATCTTCCCATACTTGTCTCTGGTTCTTCCACTATCAAACTCTCATCTCGTCCTTTACACTTAAACCATATTCTATAAGCCCCTAATATCTCCAAACACCTCATATCTATTTCTCAATTTGCTCGATATATATATTTTTTTAACTTCATCCTGACTGTTTTATTGTTAAGGATCAATGAACTCGCCATGAGCCTTTGCGATGCCCGGTTAAGGATGTACTTTATTGTTTCACTTGAGAGGTAGGCCAACCAATCATCCTCAAGCTCTTCTATCTACATCTACCTCGAGTATCCTGTGGCATCAGCATCTCAATCATCCGTATTTTCCAATTATCCATCATGCTCTAAGTTGTTCATTACAATTAAATAATTATCATGTTGGACTGATTTGCTTTGCGTGCCAACAAGGCAAATTAGTAAATTGTTATTTTCCTATGCATAAGAGCAATTCCTTGATTGAACTTGTTCACACTAATATTTGGGAACCAGCACCAATCCATTCACATACTGGGAATGTATACTATATTCATTTCCTCGACGATTATAGTAACTTTCTTGGTTTTATGTCATGAATGCGCAATATGAAGTCTTACAAATCTTTCGTGCTTTCCATCTTCCAGTTGAAAATCTTTACAGACATAAAATCTAGTATTTTTAGTCGGATGGAGTCAAATAATTCATATCCACTGTTTTTCAATCTGAATTGCAAAGTAGTGGAATTTTTCATCGTATTTTGTGTCCTCGTATTCCTCAGCAGAATGACTCAGCTAAACATAAATAGCATCGCATAGTGGATATGGATCTTTCTCTTCTTTCCCATTCTTCTCTTCCTTCCAAGTACTGGGACTATGCCTTTAAAATAGTTGTCTATCTTCTTAATAGGTTATCCACCAAGTCCTTACAGTTCAAATCTCCCTATGAGATTCTATTTGATCACCCTTCTAATTATGGGCATCTACACGTATTTGGATGTGTTTGCTTTCCATAATTACATCCTTACAATCGTCAAAAGTTAGAACCTCGCTCCCAACCATGTGTCTTTCTTGGCTATCCTTCACATTACCAGTGATATCGGTGCCACAATCCTATTAGTGATCGCATATTCATATCTCCTCAGGTTGTTTTTTATGAGCACTCTTTCCCATTTAGAACTGGTGCGCCTATCTCAATGGAGCTTAGAAGGTCATCCTCAGGTTGTGCTTTTGTTACTGGTATGTTCCCCTCTAATACCAGTAATACTTTCCTCGTATCTTCCAACGCCATATATATTTCAATTCCACCTGATGTCTTGAATAGCCTCCCATCCACATCTACTACTCTAACAGATGTTGCATCTAAGGCCATTGATCAGTCTACAGATCATGTTGCTTCTATTGAGGATGCTTCGGTCACTACTGACCCAGATGAGACTATCTAGGCTCCTCTTGTTCCACTTATTTCTCAAAACACACACATGATAGTGACACGGGCTAAAGGTGGATCTCTTCATCTTTCACGCTATGTTATCTCACGCCATCCTACAACTTTTTCTGTCTTTACTGCTTTGCAGGAATTGCGTTCCTTTGCTTAGGCTCGTAAGCATTCTAAATGGCAAGCTGCCATGCAAGAGGAGTATCATGCATTGCTCCAGAATAAAACCTAAGATCTAGCTCCACCGTCTCCCAATCAAAATGTTGTTAGCTCCAAATGGGTATATCAGGTTAAATAGAAGGCATATGGAACGATCAATCGCGACAAGGCTCGCTTGGTAGCTAAGGGCTTTAATTAGCGAGAGGGTGTCGATTACAAGAAGACTTTCAGCACAATCGTCAAACCTGTCACCATCTGAACTATCTTTTCCATTGCCGTCTCCTTGGAGTGGCCCATCAAATAACTCGATGTGAAGAATGCATTTCTTCATTGGCATCTTTTCGGAGAAGTTTACATGTCTCAATCTCCAGGGTTCATTGACTATTCTCGGCCTAATCATATATGTTGCCTCCGATGTTCTCTCTATGGCCTTAAGCAAGCACCCCATGCATGGTTTCAACGTATAAGCACCTTCCTTTTTCAACTTGGATTCCGTGACTCGAAGGCCGATTCTTCCCTATTTACACTCCAGCATTCAACCTACATTATGTTTCTTCTAGTTTATTTTGATGATATAATATTGACAGGGACTCCGAGATCTCCATTTCGGTCTATCTTGGAGGCATTGCACAAAGAATTTGCTATGAAGTATCTCGGTCTACTTCATTTCTTCTTTGGCATGGAAGCTAGGTTAGACTCTACTAGTCTCTATCTTACACAATCCAAGTATATTGATGACATTCTTGTTCGGACATCCATGCTTTGATTGCAAGCCTATTAGTTCAGTTGTTACCATTGGCTCTCTATTGTCTCTTCACGATGGCCATCTGTTTGAGGATCCTTCCCTCTATCGCATCATGGTTGGCAGTCTTCAATATTTGTCTCTTACTAGACCAGACATTGCTTATGTTGTTAACCAGGTCTGTCATATCATGCATAAGCCTTTTGTGATTCACTAGTTTGTGGTTAAGAGAACTCTGCGGTATCTCGAAAGTACCATTACTCGCCGGCTTTACCTTCGACCGGGCTCCATTTCAACCCTTCATGGCTTTTTCAATGCTAACTGGGCCGAGAATCCCGATGATCGACGATCTATTGATGGCTTCATTATCTTCATTGGCTCTAATTCGATCTCTTGGAGCTCCAAGAAACAACGGACGGTAGCCATTCTAGCACGGAATCCGAATACAAGAGTCTTGCTAATGCTACTACATAGATAATTTGGCTCCAATCCCTCCTTCAAGAGTTCGGTTTTTTTGCAGCATCGAGCTCCTACTCTTTGGTGTGACAACATCTCTGCAATTTATCTCATTGTGAATCCCATTCTTCACGCTCGAACAAAGCACATTGAGATAGATTGTCATTTTGTTTGGGAACATTTTATGCGAGGCTAGCTACGAATTCAATTTATTAGTTATGATGATCAGCTTGCTAATGGTCTTACTAAGGGATTATCTTCTGCGTGTTTCTTTGCTTTTCGATCCAAGCTTCATGTGGCGACCTCCCCGTTAAGCTTGCTGGGAAGTAATAGAGGAAATAATGATTTCAAATCCTAGCTTTCCTTGTATAGGTGTTGTATTATAATAATGTAAAATCTCTTTCCATATACATGTCATGCACACATCTATATACTGCAATATAATACACCTCAAACAGTAAGTTGAGGTTTCAGCCAAAATTCAGTACTCTTTGAACAACAATATTGTTGTGCATATTAGACAACACATATATGTGGGTTGTCAGAGAGTATCTATTGTTATTGACAAGAAATTGCACCGTATTAGAACTAATTCATCGAGTTTTCTCAAACATCATCTGGTCGAATAACGAACTTCTCATTTGCGTGATGTTGTTGTAGCAACTTTTTGCTTGACATGGTGACTGGGTACTGAGTTTACAGAAGCAAAGCTGCACAGATGTTGGCTATGGTTCGACCTAATATATTTCATGGGCTCGAATATCAGAATGCTTGCCATGGAAAAAAATAAGGGAAATTTCTACCATTCATTGCATGAAAAGTTCTTAAGGCCCTAATAGTCATCATAAGATAAATGTAGTAACGATCCAACGATCTTCATGACCTGATCGTGAATGGTTCACGTAATGAACCGTGCCTTCTCGATACTAATATATATGTATATATATAAGCTATGAGGTTGTGACAAGTCATACTTGGCTATTGTACTTGATCATTGAATGGATACTTCTTTGTGTGCGCACTCGAATTTCATCTCGTCGGGGCACGCATGCGCGGAGCCTATGCAACGCGGCTTGGGAGTGTCCACCTTCCCGGGGACGCGCGACGGACGCGCTTGAGAAGGAGTCGCCACTTACTGTTTACGACCCGTAGGTCGAGGGCCGTTGAGTCGCCCGAGTCTAGGGGTACGGGGTACACCTAAATGCTAAGGCAATGGTCGTACGGAACCGAAAATTCTGAATTCGGGGGTTCTGTTACGTGCGAGCCTTTATCCCGCACGCCCTTTCTGTACTCTAGCTTGCTAGGCTTGCTGTTTTGTTTATTTACCGCGTGATTTAGGGTTGCACTGGACTCACTCGTTTTGATACCGTAAAGTCGATGAATTGATCAAATTGGGCCAAGAATCCGAAAGATGAGTAAACTTGTGCGTCGAGGAATCGGTTCACTATCTTCGCGTTACAGTTCGTCGGACCGTGATGGTCGATTTCCTGCGTAAACCGAGACCACGAGTATTCGAGTTTACTCCTCTCTTGGTAACAATAGACCAACTTGACCGGTTCAATACTCGGACCTCTCGCTTGCCGATCGGGAATCCTTACAAATGAATGAATGAATGTACAAACAAATCCTCGCAATGTTCTCTCGAGTAATTATAAAATACAACTGAATAAGTAAATGGATTCCGATCGGTTTGCATTGGGCCAATATTCCGCTCCGGCTCACCGTGTGTTTTGAATAACCGATAAATAAATTAAGGCAACGTGGGCTCAAGGAGTCAGGGGTCGGGTCCGATCGAACCAATGGTCTGCAGGAGAACTGGTTGATTCTCACTATAACCGTTGGACCCATCGAGCTCCCGCGTGATATCTAAACACGTTTCACACATCCAATCCAAATTGCCTTCCACATAGGCCATACTTGGAGTGTGATGGTGACTCGAGGCTAGATCTCATTCCGCACTCGGGTTGCATGCGTTCAGTGAGTTAGGAGACGTTGGACCTTGTATTCGGTGATTTGGGGTGTTGGACCCCGTATATTACGTAACCTATGGGTTCGGACCCGAGTCGCAACAGATCAACAAAAGCAAATGGAAAACAGAAGAAAGCTGATAAAACTGGTAAAAAATAGACAAAAACTGATAAATGCAGATAAATATAGACAAGTTGTATATTGGGCCGAATGTACGTGATTTAATCAGTTATTAACCGGGGTTGATTAGCAAACAATGTATCTAATCTAGGCAAACAAAGAGGTGGGCTGGGATATGGTTCTAGGCCAATTACATGTGTGAATTTGTTTTAAAACTCTATTCAGTGAGGTGTCACTGCGGTTTCACCGAATTCGTCAAACTCGTATTTTGACTCTAGATTGAAATATACCATTTCGCCTATCCGTTATCTAATGTTTGATTAAGTCAGATGCATGATTAATCCGGTTTTTTGTGTTTTGTAACAGAAATGAAGATGCCCACTACCGAATCTACAACAGGGAGATAGAAACACCGAAAGTGGACGAAATAGGCTGTACGAATGAAACTCGCGCTCAAACAAGCCGCCCCTTTTCGTCCATAGATCGAGGTGTTTCCGACTCCCTAATGCCTAGAATATCGGTGAATCACGGAATGACGATTATGTCCTTGAGTGGTAGAACGTGTGTAGTTCACATATAAATTAAAGATCGTGTGACACGAAGAGGTCTAAAGAGGATTCGCGCATCTCGACTTGAGCCGCCTCAAATTGGGCCCGGACTCGAGTCATAGTACGCGAGTACTCGCTAAACACTGATTCTATTCGCGTCACATGTCTCGGTGCTTTGAAATTGTAGGCTTTTAAAGAAAATGGCATTTCCGCCATTCCGTGAACCATCGATGCGTTTACGAATTGACAATCAATTCATCCAATTATTTAGTCCAAGTGATTTAATTAACCGAATGATACGTCCCGTTTCTCCCATTTGCGAAATTATTCGGTAGTAATGATTTTATATTGTAGGTATTAAGAGTTTAGCGGATGATCGTCCGAAACTAACTTATCTATCATGGAGCTAATACATGGCAAGCGATAAAGTACGAATATAATTACATTCAATTCCAAAGAATGATTCCAAGGCGAAGAAGGAGACCATCCTAGACATGGGAGGGGTCAAGGAGCACTCGGCCATCTTCCAAAGGACTAGGCAGAGAGGTCTCCTTGACCCGCCTTGGATCGTGGGTGGTCTCTTACGTCGATTCGAGCCATTTCTTGCATGCATAGCACGTCAAGCACGTCAATAACATTCATTTTATGAAGCCGATACCGCGATGGTCTTGATTGTGCAAACAAACACATAATACAAACACAAACGTCGTATTTAAAGAAAACAATAAGGTGGCATCAGCTCATTCAATAACAAATTGTGGAGGGAAGACAATACGAGAACCATCTTATTTCGAGGAGGGAGAGGCCATGGTGGCCTCAGATGAGCCAAGAGGAACTCACGGGACCCTCCCTTGGGACTAGGCCGTGAGTTTCCATGGTTCAAACATGGCCAAGACGATCTCTCCCACCTCGACTTTAGTCGTTTCCCGTCATGCTAGCGTGTAATATATGATGAGCGAACATAAAATGCATGAACCAACCAATTTCGGGGAAAGGGAGGTCATGTTGGCCCCGGATGAACCAAGGAGGCACTCGGATCCTTTCCTCGGGGCTTAGCCGTGAGCTTCAATGGTTCGAACGAGGTTAAGGTGGTCTCTCTTACCTCGCCTTCGGTTATTTCGTGCCATGATATACATGCTAGAACAATATTCAAGCGTAACAAACGACAGAAATATGCATGGAAACGAATAAAGGTCGGAACTTGCATGCAAATGAGTGTTATTCATCTTATCACTCCATAACAAGCAAATATCGAGAACCTAACTTCCCCAAGTGGTAGAGGAGTTTTACCTAGCCTCGGAACACGAAGAAAGAGTCGGAGAAGTGGCAAAGGGAGTAGGGAGACTCGGCTGGAACGAACAGACCCGAACTGGTGCAGTGGGGTCGACTGGCAGTCTGGCTTGTCGGGGCTGTACCGGTTGATCGGGATAGAATTTTTGTGCGGGGCCAGTTGCGTTGGATTCCCAAGAGATTAAGGATCACGCCTGTGGTTGTTTCGGGAGGAGAGCATGCGTAGATGTTTCGGAAATCAAAAACAAAATCGGGTTAGTAAAAAATGACAGACCCAGTCGGGACGAAACAAATCCGACTGGCACCCGATGAAGAAATGGATCTACAGGAGGCTCCCGGTGGTCTTTTGGCACAAGGTTGGTGGCATTGGACTCCTAACTGAGTGAAGATCATGGTGATAGGTGGCTCGTAGCGAGATTCAACCCGAACTAACCTGTACGTTCCTGCAAATTTTGGGTTAGAAAAGAAAACCAGAGGAACAAACCCGACTGGCACCCGATGAAGAAACGACTCTACGGGAGGTTCCCGGTGGTCTTTTGATGCAAGGTTGGTGGCATTGGACTCCTAACTGAGTGAAAATCACGGTGATAGGTCTTGTAACGAGATTCAACCCGAGCTGACCTGTACGTTCCTACAAAGTTCGGGTTAGAAAAGAAAATCAGAGGAACAAACCCGACTGGCACCCGATGAAGAAATGACTCTACGGGAGGCTCCCGGTAGTCTTTTGATGTAAGGTCGGTGGCATTGGACTTCTAACTGAGTGAGGATCATTCCTGCAGTAGTTTCATGAGGATTGGACATGTCAATGTTCCTAAAAGATGCAAAGAAAACCGGGAAAAAATTGGAAAAATCTGTGAAGGGAGAAAAGAGAGAAAAGGCAGTGGTGCACGGTTGAACGGCTCTCGACACGCGACCCCCTTGTCACGAGGAAGAGTGACGGTCATGAGGAACCCCTAGGAAGTGATGGCATGACTCTCCATGGTCGTGGGAAGAAATGGCGTGCCGAGGACCCCGGGGTGGCTATGGAAACCCATTTCTGTACTGTTTATGTTACTTGCTGAAACGGTGTGTTGGAGACTTCAAATGCTAAAACTAAGTTCGAAAATGGATTTAGAAGATCGAAAACATGTGGAGTAAGAAGTTTGGTCAAGGCTCGGGCAAATTCGGGGGGCCAGGACTCGCCTAGGAACCGGGAAAGTGCCTAGAGACCCGATTCTGGACTATTCTGAATCTGCATGCTGGAAGCTTCAAATGCAGAAACTAACACCGGAAATGGACTCGGGAGGTCAAGTACGTGTGGGATATGAAGTTTGGTCAAGTTTGGTTCGGGTTGAGTGGCGGTCGCCGGAAAACGGTTGAGTTTTCCGGCAATTTTGGCCTTGAACCGGGCTGTGCTTGGGCTGAACGAAGTGTTGGAGTTTGAGAGGAATTTGAGAGAGTTTTTGAGTGAGAAAGCTAGAGAGAGAGTGCAAGAGGAGTCGTGATTAAAGTGTCTTGCAATTAGGCACTTATAGGATGCCTTAATGAGCCAAATTAGTGAGTTTAAGTGCAATTAGAGGGGGTGCTTAGGGGTTTCGAATTTTGGAGGGAAGATTAGGGTGGGGAAGTTGTCTTGTTGGGTGTGGGGAAAGGAAGAGAAGGAAAATGAGAGTTGATGGATGGAAAGATGAATGGGAAGTGTGTAAGACATATTTTGAAATGTATGGTGGTGGCTCATTTGGCTCAACTCTAGAATAGAGCCATGGCTTGAGGCTTGGCTTGGCTTGGCTTGGCTTAGCTAGCTCAAGGGTCCCACTTGACTAGGAAGAAAGCCGGAAGAAGCTCGGGGCTCGATTGATCGTGCGTTCGATCTCCGTGTTTCGTTTGAACGACGAATTATCAATGTGTGCGCGAATACGGTTTTAATGAGCCTAATATTGACATGCTTCTTGAAAGCGAATGCTCGGATGACTCGGGGACTCGAAAGCCGGTTTTGCTCCGTTTGGATGATCGGAGCAAAGTTGTCCCCTTTTGACGCCTATTTGCACTTTTGCGTATTATAAGGCTCGCACCGGTGTATTTTTCGCATTGAGTGAAACGGTTTACTCGCCGACCACAGCTGGGGATCGATAACCGAAGATGACCTAGGAATCCGTGATCGGGGCTTTCTCAGTGTTTCCCGAGTGTTCTAATGTGTTCAGAGACCACTGTGATCTCCGTTTGTCAAAAATGAGTCCCGAAAGCTTGTCGGGAGGCGTTCGTGACCGTTGAAACGTCACTTGGGAGATCGGTACGACTTGCTTAGTCCGAATCGAAATGATTTCCTAGGCCCTGGGGGTTGTTGGGAGTGGGTAGTTCAAAGCTCGGATGTCAACATTTTCCCGAATGAGCTCTGAACACAAGATTCCCCGTGAAAGGGGCCCTTTTGTTACTAGAATGGTACTCGGAAAACCTAAATGGATTATGCAATGCGATCGAGGTTTATCACCCAAGCCCTTGAGGTCCCTGGGATTGATTGGCGCAAATTTCGTACACTAACGATTTGTTAAAAGGGTCTCCGATTATGTCTTTCTGTTGAAAATAGTCCCTTTTTTTTCCGGTCGGGATCCACTCGGGAGACCAAGATGAACCCCGAAAAACAGTCTAAATCCTGTTCCATGGTCCTGGTGGTTCTTGGGTGTGTGCAAGCCTGTTTTCGGGTGTCGTTTACCTGTCCGCGGATCGGGCGTCCCGGGAGCCCCTTCAGGAAGGCGTATGCAAATGTTCAGGAGTGTCCCGGCTTAAGAATGAGGCTTCTGAAATTCCCTTGGAGGTGCCATTGGTCATTTTGGTACCAAGAGGGATTTTTAGAATCCCATATTGGATATTTTCTGATGCTCTGGCGATTTGTCGATGAATAGTGCTATAGTGCCGGCTTCTACTGTTTTCGGGGTTCCTTGTTCGTCCATTCTTCCGATTGCCCTTCTGTACTTTTCTAGCGATTCCTGTTTCTCTTCCGTAGTTCGTGCCCTCATGTCCGAACGTTCGCTCCTGGTTGCCAAGTCATGAGTAGTAGCCTGAGCCTCGGTCCGACATTTTTGTCTTTGGAGCCGGTGGACCAAAATGGGGTACTGACAACTTACAACCGACATGAGTTGGTATAAGTATTCAGCACTTATTCTTTTTAAACAAGAATTCATATTCAAGTCTTGCAAATTAAGAAAATTCATAATTAGGAAAGGTCTATCCCTTAGCTAGCTAGTGGGTTGATCTAGTTCGGACTAAGTTAATTTAGTACCATTGGCTTTCGAATAGCAGGATGCACACCATTATATTATGAGTAACCTGATATATTTATTTCACATAGATTTTCCCTTTATATTTTTTTGGGTGAATGCTTTCCCTTTATAATTAACTTTGAGGATTCTTCGGCATTTGACCCCGTATTTTAACCCCAAAAAAAAAACTTTGAGGATTCTCTAATATTCATGTTCTTATGATTTTTCTCTTGAGCAATTAGCTTTTTACTCGTTTTTATTAATAATAAAATCCCCAACACAATAAAGAGGAAAGTTTTAAAAAAAAAATTTGCGGCTGACGATTACAATATTTGATTTTCATGCATTAAAATTTTGACAGGCCAGAATGACACTGGTGGGGATTAACAAGAAGGTGGCCATGTCAATTATAATGAGAGAGAACCATAAGTGAAGCTGGTCTTAACAATCAAGGAGGGAGGCATCGTCACTGCAGTCTACTGCCGCGATCACGTCCGTGTCCAGGTTGATAACTCCGACGTCGTTGTTAAGGCCCCTAAAGCCGGCATCCTCATCCAAGGATTGCACTCTAATTTTCTTTTCTTTTTTAATGAAAAATAGTTTAATCATTTTAATTATTCATATTCTCGATGCATGACATTTTACTAACTTAAATAAAATTAAAATGGATTAAATTTTAGATAAATATAGCCATAACTCAAATATTCTCTATTGAATATAAACAATGATATAACGTGTAATGTAATAAATTTATTAGCTTTTTTTAATGACTAAATAAAATTACTTTCACAATGTTGACATGCAAATACATCATCCATATTTTTTTATATTTATTATAAATGATATGTTTATCATTAATGATTACCTAACTCCTTCAAGCTCCAGTTTCTTCTAGCATTCTAAAGGAGAAAATTTTAAATTTATCACTTATATCATAAAATATTTTTATAACTATTTATTAATTATCTATTGGCTGAACTTTAAATAATATGAGTGTAACCTATCATATGAAGTATGACATAAGATAAATAAAGTATGTGGTAAGTCGGCTAATAATAAAGATAGTAAAAAAGTTTTATAATGTATACAAATGGTTATAATTTTCAAATGTAACGAAACTATCCTCAATTTTTCAAGAACAAAGGCTCATGAAATTTTAAAAGTATGATGATATCGGTTAAGTTAGAAATCTAATTTGATTTAATTTAAGGATCTTTCTTTTCTTACATATTTACTCTTCATTACAATTTATTTGCACGTGCTTTAATACCAAAATTTTAATTATTGATTATTTTATTATGTTGAGATTGATCATGCTATAGATATAATTTATTCCTTGAACAATTACGTAAAGTTTGGAAACAATTAATACTCTTGGATTAGACCAAATATTATAAAATTAAGTTAATATTTTCAACTAATTGTTGATCGAATCAGCTGTTTCACCCCTCGGCAAGACACGGGACTTGTGCCTAATATTATCTAATAATTGGAGGATCTATTTCTCTTTATTTGTTGGGTTTCTAAAAGATTGAATAAAGGCTTTTAATAATTTTTGAACAAAAACTTGTTGCATTGGCGGCGATGATGGCCCCTCTCTGAGAACTCAATCGATGGAAGACTCACTGACATTTCAATTATGTAAGGTGATTTTGTTTGTGTCCTTTTCTCCTCCGTATCCAACATGACAGAAGAGATTCATTCACATGTAAATATCCAATATCTTCAATTAAACCAATTGTCAATCAGAATATTAATATATATATATATATATATATATAGACATGCAGATTTTCGATCAGTATATACCACTTGGTATTCGAAAGTCCAATAACTCCTAATTAAGCTAAGATTTAACCAATTTAGCTCACTGAATGGTAAAAATCTCTAAGTACATTTTTTTTTCATTTATAATACTCGAACGTAATATCTTTAAGAGAAATAATTGCCGAATCAGTTCAATCAATTCACGTCCCTAGTTTTTTAGATTTTAATAATGAGGACAAGCTCACTGCTTAATTGTGGAGATTCCTTGGATGTTGATGACAATTAATTTGTCCTCAATCCAACACGACAATGAAATATAATTCAATAAATTATGAACACTTTTTTATCGGCAAGAAAATAAACACACATTCAAAAGCAGTTTTACATATAGATGTTGTTGTCTCCATTAATAATGACAAACTGATCTTTGTTTTCTTATCTCAAAGTTTGTTTCTTTCTTCCACCGAGGAAAAAAAATCCACCGATCGAAAAGAAAAAAAAAAGATTTTGCTTCTTCTTGGACTAATTATAGGTTTTCGAGCATTTCGACAGCCCATCACTTGGACTTTGAAGCTCTCCATCTATCTTGTACTGCACAAAACTCCAATTTTCTGTTAAGATTGAAAGAAACAAAGCACGCCTGTGAATGCAACAACGAGAATATATAAATACGCACAACATATATATATATATATATATATAACGAGAAAAGATGCTCTAGTCTCGATAACTTTTGATTTGTGCATTGATGTGATGAGATGCTTACAAGTCAAAAAAAGGATCCTACTTTGGGGCCTAAGTAGAGGTATATATGGAAGGATGTTAAGGGTAATAGATAATGTGATTCTAGATCTGAATTAAATCGGATTCATCGTTAACTTTGATAGCAGTATATATTGAGTAAAATAGATAGTAAGATCTCACACAAAGTTGCTGCACTAGTTCGAAAATTCTCTTCATCTCTCAAGGGATATATCAGATATCCTCATTTAATCTAATAAAATGTGAGATGCAAACAATAAGCTATCGCTTACCTTCCGGACATGATAAAGTAAATTGCGATCCTAAAATGTAGGGCTCGTTATAAAAAGATAGACTCTAACAACGTCCTATGATTGTAATTAACAACGTCCTACGATTATTATAATTGTGATACTAACAGTAACCAAGTATGGGCTCATCATTCAAAAGTGTATTTATTAGTAGCACAATTTCCCACCAATCCAGGCTCTTGGGCAAACCTCCAACACGACCCACCTAGATTCCCATGGTTGTGGACTATGGTTGATTCTGATATCATATGCATGAATCACAACCCAATCATCCAAATATACTAGGCTTTAGGGAAATTAAATTTCCTCCAAATGTTACTCGGGTACAAATTGCCCCTGCTTTTTTCATTAGTAGCAAAAATGCCATTTGTGAGACATTCGGCTTTGCCGAATTCGGAGTGTGCAACATTACTCCTAGCTTTTAATGAAGTTGTTGGCTTACATATAAATAAATCACATATATCTTCGCCTACACAACCTATGTGAGATTATGAGCATGACATTGGTAATAGCCTTTTTTTCTAATTATTAGAGAGATTCATGGAACATAGGTATTAGAAAAGATAAAATTGACATAGGAAGTATCACCGAAGAGAAACGAATTCAAAATCTCTTGATTTCAAATGAATGAGTTGTACATTATACTAAGCGCCTTCTTCGGTAATAATTGCCTTTAGATTACTTATATTAGTTCCTTAAGGCCTCTCAAATTGTCAGTTGATTATCACATCCTTGAAACCAAACTCAAAAGTTTACTGACATTGAAAAGGGTTCACAAGGAAAGGAGTTATATATTTATTAGGGTTGGATAGTGAGTGGACTGCCATTGCTCACCAATTGACAAGGGCTTTGACACCTCACTTTCATCAGACCATACACTTCGCTCCCATATAGATCTACTGCATTTTAACTCTCAGTAAAGTGAAAAATATAGTTGTAAATGAATTCATTAAGCAATTAATAAGCTCTTTAGCAGCTATAATTTCAGTTGTTAAAGTACAAAATACAATCTAAAATAATTTGATTGCATTTTAATTGTAACAATTTAGTAGTTAAAGGAATATTGTAACAGTTTAGTGGTTAAAGAAATTAATAACTAGATATTCTATGGTTGAAACATATTTTAGTTGATAAATATGACTTTTCAGCAACTAAAATTAATCACTTGATTGCTAATAAATTACTTTGTTGTCGTGAGAAAGCTGATCTTGGAATATTTAACAAAGGCTTTCTTTCTTTCTAGCAACAATAGTGATTGGTAGTGGTCCATTGTCGTACAACCTTTTTTTCTTTTTTTCTTTTTTGGGTAAATCTTGTCGTGCAACCTTTTTATTGGACTCACACAAAATGGCTTTTGCGTTCCCCACTGCGCGACTGAACTCAACATGGGCAATTAAATTAAGCCAATTTTCTGAGGTCCACGGGGAGAATTTAATGATGGTGAGTGAATGGCGATGCCCCCCGCTCCTGTGCACATGTCGTGCATTCACGTAGTACTTTCTCTTTGCGCTAATTTGGGCACTCCACCCAGTACAAACATTTTTGAAGGTCATTCTCACTTGTGATTGCTCATTCCTGAAAAAGCACATCGATTGTGAATTTAGAGATATCCTGCCTTCTAGAAAAAATACATTGATCACGAATATGTATAGAGATACGGCCCGATTTTATGCATGTTGTGGAGTTATATGGGAAGTGGATGAACAAACTTCCTAATCCAAAAGAAAGATAAATAAATAAATAAACAAATTAAATAAATAAAAAGGGGGGGGCTCTCCGTCGTATGGTCCATTGATAATCATTTTATTCTTCTCCAATCACTGAGCATGCATCCCCTCAGTTATATATTTATTAGTAATCTATTGGCGTATCATTCAATTTGAAGATTTTCATTGTAATTGTCTCATACTGTTCTCATTTTGACCTTCAAAGTCATCATATGTTCATGATCCTATTCTATCGTACTTTATCTATGTCCGGCTGTTCTACCATACAATAATTATTTTCTTTTGTAAGGGAGATCTATTCACTTTTTTTTTCCTGACGAATGGAGATCCATTGATCTAATAGAGAACAATAAAATGAAAATAAAAAGATACGAAAATGTACCGTGAGTGTTGATGCTAAGTGTCAATGCACCCAATCAATTCTTTTATAACTTTTATGATTTTGATAAGATTAATCTTAAAAATAGTATTAGAATAAGCGAGAATACGGCTTTCTAACTAAACAAAACTTCGTGTTGGATTCTTTTCTCCGTCTTTACAGCATCTTTGCAGTTGGCGAAAGGTCAAAATTGGACATTGGGGCTTACTACTCCGTGCCTGAAGCCTAAAGCCATTATGGCCTATTTGTTTCTGATAATCTTGATGATCTCTCTTATGTTTCTTGTGGTCATATAATTATCGATAATTATTTATATTCTTTTTTAAATAATAATAAAAATCTTCGCTACTATGGAAAATTTAAAAAAAAAATCACAGACAAGACTGCTCCAGTTATTCTTGCATCGGGGTCAATCCGGTGACAGCTTTTTGTCGAACTTGATAAATCACATGTAAATGAATGCAATTGCATTTGCATATTTGTTATTCCCCCGTGAATCGATTCTCCAATGACGGCTAACTTATATACATAATTTCGATTCGCTCACACGTTTATATATTTTGTCGACTTCCATCATTGACTTATATTCCGATGTGTCATGATTCGATCGACCCCTCACTAGGCCCCAGAAATTCAAGGATTATTGGGCAGTTATTGGTTAATTGGCATTGACACTTCATCCTACTAAATAATGTCAACAATTCGAATGTCTCTCACTCGTGCCGTTAGCTTACTAGTAAAAGTTATCCAGATTTAACTAATGTTAGCATAATTCACGTGTTCTTTCTCCTTTTTATAATATATATATATATACATATATATATATATACATTTCACGTATTTAAATATGCACACTTTTATCTCTCTTGTAATCAAAACATGCACATTTATGTTCCAGTTTTAAATCACGTCCCGAATGCCAATGCAGGAAAATACTCTATATTGGGTCACCTGCAAGGCCTGTGGCCGGATTTACCTGTTCCGTGAACTTGTAGGGTGTTCATGTGGACCGTGAGATTAGTAGGGTGAAACCTGAACACTCTCGTTATATTAAAAAAAAATGCACATTTCATATGTCATTTGATTTACTAGACCCGGCGTCCACTCCCAATCAGACCCAAGAAAGCCCTCATGCAAACCTTCTCGATGAGACAGCTAAGTCCGTCCCCCACAGTTGTGCTGAAATTCATGCCTGGACGTTGTGGGCATTGACTTCATAAGGACTCCCTCCTTGTTGAACGGAGAATTAAACCAGCTAGGCCTGAGGATCTGTTGGTACTCAAAGAGATTTGTATGAGATGTCTCGTATTCAGTTGGTAAAGCTTCAGAGGAAACCAGATAGAAAACAACCCGAGGAAGCCGAGGAGCTGCTTCGAGGAGTCAAGACCGGCGCGGAAACGCAGTCACAGTGGCCTCGAGACTAAAAGATGACCGCTGATCATGGTCTTGGAACCTTGACCGCGGTCAGAACTAAAAAGTGGATGAATAGCAATATCAAGAATAATTTCAATGAATTTCAAATGGAAAATGTTCTACTGGTTTTTTAGGATATTTTCATATATTTTTGGGGGTTAAGATCTGTATATATACACGAGATGGGAATCGATCTTGGTTCATAATAACATGATGTGTAAGAATCACGTTAGATCTTTTTGAGAATTCTTGGATTTACACTTAAGAAGTTTTCATAGAGTGTGAGAGTCATGAGAATTGAGAGGACTATGAAATTTTGTTCGGATTGGATCTTGTAATAAAAGTAGGGAAATGCGAGTGTTATCTTGAAGGTCTGTAATCTCAAGCTATATCAACAATGGGATCTTCCTCTCTAGTCCGTCGATGTTTTCCCAAGTACAAGAGTTTTATCACGTCATAACTTAGTCTTCATTGTACTTTCTTCTCAGTTTAATTCGGCACTCTTCCAAACAGGTATACGTGGAATCCCACTTACTATAAAAATTGAATCCATGACCTCTTAATCCGTATTGAGAACGAGTACCATTATAACGTGGTAAGCTCGTCCTCAACTTTTTCTCTCCTTTCTATTTTTATGTTTCCTAGTATTGAGTTAGGTAGAAAATCAATTTTCCCTTTCTTTTTTTTTTCTTTTTATTCTATTTTGAGCTTATTCACGGGTCCTTGATTCTCACCTTTATTCTACATGGCAATCTGTCCCCACAACCACCCTTCTCACCCCCACTCACCTGGTCCCTAAAAACCAAAAACACCCACCCATTTTCCTCCCCAACACCACACTCACTGTTCCAAATTTTTGTCCCTAAGCTGCCCACAAGAGAACACAAAACCATGCTTTCCTCTTCTTCTTCTTCTCTACCAGCTTCTTTTGCCTCTAACCTCTTCTTCGGTTGCCTCCTCACCTTTAATGTCATCATCCTCACCTCGCATTTCCCGACCGGGCTCTCGAAGCCAGGCACCAACACCACACAACAGCGTCACAGACAGTTGTCGTATGGTTACTACGCGAGGACGTGCCCTCAGGTGGAGCAGTTGGTGGCTTCCGTGACGAACCAACAGTACAAGAATGCTCCTGTCTCCGGCCCCGCCACCATTCGCCTCTTCTTCCATGACTGCTTCGTCGAAGTATATATCATGCACCTCCTTAACGTCTCCTTTGAAATTTATATCGAGCCTATTTCCATGCTAGATATGTCAAATGATGATATATTAGCGGGGTGTATGTCACTTCTAGTAGATCTCGACCGAGGCTTGTCTCGTGACCAAGTTTTGGATGATTGCATATGAGAAATGCATTGGTATACACTCCTGAGTTAGAACCACTATTGTAATGACTATTATTCAATGGATTTTCGTCGAATTTAAATTTCAGTCGGAATTCCACATCACTTCTGAGGGGAACGTCGTATGATCAATGATCATCTTATTTATTTATATACTTATTGGCAAAATTGTTAATAGGGGTGTGATGGATCAGTACTGATAGCCACAAAGCAAGGGAGCAAGGAATTGGCAGAAAGGGATGCAGTGGACAACAAGGACCTGAGGGCTGAGGGATTCGAGACCGTAACAAAGGCCAAGGCATTGGTGGAGAGCAAATGCCCCGGGGTCGTCTCTTGTGCTGATATTCTCGCCATCGCTGCTCGAGATTTCGTCCACCTGGTAAGCCCTTAAATTCGCTCATAATTAATTTAACATTCGGGCTTGATCTAGCTGTATAAGAGCACTTAGACCGGACAGAGGGACAGATTCACAGGTATATATCCAGTTGACTGTGCTTTCTCTGATGCCTTGACCACTAAAATAATCAATTGTTAAGAATCTTGAGATCACCCTCGAAGAAATCACCCGGCTTAAACCTTATGAAAACTCCTATCTGTTAGTTTTTCTTTTAATTACCATATATTCTCAATTAAGTACGATCTTTCTTCTTGTTGTAAGCCTAACACCATCACCTTTTGGAAGATTTATTAATGATAAGAATTTCTTCGTTTCCACTATGTGATTGACACATGCAATCAATTAAATAAACATTATCTTGTCCACCAAAAAACGAACAAAAAAAAAAGTCTTCAACAAAAGAAATATGGTGAGGTTTGCCTTAGAATCGCAAGGTCTTTCAATGAAAATTCTCGCGTCCATTTTTTTTTCTTTTACTAGGCTAATAAACACTTCTTCTAACCTAAAATAAATATTGTAATTTCATAAATTAGCAATAAAAATTTCTCATCATATTGCGTGTGGAAAAGGGAACCCAGCTTTTAATCAGGTCCTCTCATGGACATGACAATCTGGTCGATCCATTGGATAGCCCCCGCCATGCAATTTTATGTACTCATACGCAGGGTCCCCTCATGTCGAATCAAAAAATTAGAATAAGTAATTTTTGTTCTCTTATTACGTCAAATCAAAATATACTTTACAATCTGTCCATATGTTACAAAATATTAAACTAAAGTAAATGGATAGAAAATTCCACTATTGCGGAAAAAAGAGTTTTTTTTTTATGAATAAGTGGTGGGAACGGTGATAGCAACCTTGTCATCCTGTTTCGTAATGTTCGAATCCTCATGTTCAACCGCGAATATATAAGATGAATTGAACCACTAGTGAAAATATTGACTCCGTCAGTATATATAACACTACTAAAAGTCTAGTATAGTTAACAGAAGTCGATGTCTCCTAAACCTGAGTGAAAAATACACTTCTAACAAATGTTTATGATACAAATGCATAGCGGAAGAATGAGTTTTACTATAGTGGTATAAGACGCTGACTCGAAATCAAGAGGTTATAAGCTCGATTGTCACTAGTAAAATTTATGTTTTATTTATTTCGCTTTATTTCTCATACTTATATACTTGTATTAATACATGAGCCTCATTTATAGCCGAAAATTCCACTGCCAGTGTCGAATTTGAAGTAACGAGTGCAGAGCTACTCTACACCATCTGGGCCTCTATTTTCTTTGTATATTTCTTCGTTTGCAAGTAGCAATTTGTATATTTGTATTAATTATAAACAATTGGGTTATAAAAATGAACAGAATCTTACTTACTTTTTCACTTTTCCTCCACCAATTGGACAAAATGTTATTTATTACCCAAACTTTCTGTCGTTTTTGCCCGATGATTGGTTTTCAACAGCGAAGACTATGTACTTAAGCTTGTCATGGTCTTGGTGGTTGTCAGTCCCTTGGGAATCCAATCTAGTAAAACCAACACCATTCAAATATCAATAGCCCATTCGTACAAGAGAAATAAAATTAGATACAAAAAATTGAAATTTCTCGAAGGCACATGTCATTTTCTAAGATTTATCATGTGCGAATGCATGCAACACAAATTTTATTCGATGTGAGTGGTTCAATTCATTTGTTACATACAAATAACTGCTTGTGCTTTTGCAGACCGGGGGACCATACTACCAGGTGAAGAAGGGAAGGTGGGACGGCAAAATATCAGCTGCCTCGAGAGTGCCACCTAATCTGCCACGAGCAAACTCGACTGTGAATGAGCTCCTCAAGCTCTTCAACTCCAAGGGTCTGAAGCTGCAAGACTTGGTGGTGTTATCTGGTGCACACACAATCGGGTTCGCCCACTGCAAACACTTCCTCGGTCGCCTCTATGACTACAAGGGGTCGAAGGGCCCTGACCCTTCCATCGATTCTAGGCTCTTGAAGGCCTTGAGGATGTCTTGCCCCCATTATGGGGGGAACGCGGACATTGTTGCGCCATTCGACGTGACGACCCCGTTCGGGTTTGACCATGCCTATTATGGGAACTTGGAGGCTAAGCTGGGCCTGTTGTCGTCGGACCAGGCCCTGTTTATGGATCCTAGGACCCGGCCCATTGTGCAGGAAATGGGAAAGGAGAAGGACAGGTTCTTCCAAGCTTTTGCGGTGGCTATGGAGAAGATGGGTGCAATTGGGGTGAAGAGGGGGAGAAAGCATGGGGAGAAGAGGAGAGACTGCACCGTGCATATGTAACTTTTTCAGGTCTTCTCCGTGCAGATTCGACGGGCTGTAACAAGGACCGAAGCTGACCAAAAGATGTGCGACATTAGTGAGGTCTAAAGGTGGAATTCGGATGATCTAATCATCGTTGATGATTCATCTCGATAACTTTGTGTACAATATCGGGCAACTGCGTGGGAGTTAGCGAGTGTCCCAAACTTTTTTTTCTTTTTGTTTTGGGAGAGTGGCTACGGCTGCTTCTTTTTCTTCTTTCTAACCTCCCCCTTTTGGCCCCCTTGCCTTCATGTTTTGAAAATGGTTTTGGGGTACATTGTGTGCAGATAAGATGAGGCTCGAATGTTTGAAGAGTATTTGTGAGAAACAATATTTCCAAAGTATCTTTCGTTCAATAAAAATTTCAATTTTTTTTATTATGAATCATCTGTGTTTATATATATAAAGTTGTATCACATGCAATAAATGGGATTAGAAAAGTAAATGTCAATATTATATAGGACCACAAATGTAAATGTCTAAATAAAATTTATGGTTAAAATATAATTTATAGGAAAAATAAGTAACATATAATAAAAGAGAATTGGTACGTTTGATATGCATTAAATATTTTGGTGGTGCTAATTAATCAATGGTAAATTTATTTTCAAGCAAATGCTTTAGATAAAAGCTCCAATAACTTTTCTACCATGATAATAATTAAAAATATTTTTAGATAAATTTCTTAAATAATCTTAATTGTATATATATATATATATATAACATCGATAATATACTAATGAAGAAGTATTTGTACTATATTTAAATATTTCATTTTCTATGATTTAAAATATGAGAAAAAATATTTTCATGTTTTTATACAACATGAGAATCTTTAGTATGAGATTTATAAAAAAGATACAACTTGCTTATGAAAACATATTTGATGTAAACTGAAAATACAAATATTCATAAAAGAAATCACTTGCTAAAAGAATTAATTATATTTTTCTCATAGTCGCATATTTCATTCATTATTTTAGTTCCCAAAATACAATTATATCATTACATAAAATCTTTCAATTAGAATTTGTTAATTTTGATAATATTTTAACACAAATTTGACCAAAATAATCACCATCAAATTCCCATACATCGGACGGGAAAAAAGATAGTATAAATAAGTAAAGGAGAATTGGATCATTTAATTATGTGAATTAAAAGAGACGATGAAATTGTAAATTAATTTTAATATATGGATAGACATATATAATATATAACTAATTATACAGTTCCAAAAATATATAATAAATAATTATCATACCTAGAAGTTATATAGATATTATAATTAGAATGGAAATAGAATAAAATATTATAATTAGTATTGATGATCCAAAGAGTAATAATAAATAATTTTCAAAGTTTATGACTAATACAAAGTTATATGTTTTAATATCAAAATACAACACTTTACTAAATAAAAATGCAAAAGTTTGTGAACCAACTTACTTAAAAAATTACTCCTACATAATGAAATAGAAATTGTAAAAATAGAATAACATTTTTATTGGGTTTGAGCTTTGAAGTATTAGATATTCTTATAATTATTTTTAAATTATTTTATGTTTTATACATATAAATGTTAATAGGATAATGAAAAATAAAAATATAAAACAATCAAATGATTAAGTTAAGATATTACTTAAAAAATATTGTTAGGTTTAGTAGTCAAAAATAAAATATGTATATCGCACGGGCCATTTAACTAGTTTCATAAATAATAAAACTAAAATTAATTAATTTTTATAAAATATAATATTCATTATTTATATGATACATTCAATTGCATGCCTATTAAATAGACCAATTCTACTGTATTTATTTGTTTATAAAAATTTCAATATTTTTTTGCCATGAATCATTTCATAGATAATAAAACTAAAATTAATTTAACATTTTGAGAAAAACAATATTAATTATTTATATTAATAGATTCAATACATGCCTAATAAATATACCAATTCTACTTTACATTATGTAATACTATAGATTTCACTAGTATTTTTGTCATGTGCATTGCATAGGTTCATTTTCGTATATCTCTATATCTATTGTTATTGTAATTATTTACATATTGAAACATCAATTTTCTTATTAAAAATAATAATATTCAGTAATTTCTTTTGTTATAAATTAGAGTGAGTTAATTATTTTAATAATCAATTAAAACTAATTATTTCGATTAATACATGTCATCATATTTTTAAATTAATTTTTTATATAGATATGTCATATGTAATAAGTTTTATAATTAGGATAAAAAATTATTTGATCCTTTTTTTAAAACATAATTTAGGAGATCCTTATTTTTATTTTTATTTTATTTTATTGGCTTAAGTTCAAGCACTATGTCATAATTTTTTTCTTTTATAGAATCATAATTTTTTAAATTCTATGCATAATCAATAAATCTCTTTGTAATGTTTATATTATTTGGATTGTATATATATATGTTCGTTTTAATTTACACACATATATATTTCATTTCTTATAACAATTAGTTTTATTTTGATAAAATATATATACTTCTTAACACGATAAGACATTTTCAATGTTACTTTTAAGTTTAACATGATAATCAATTATATACTTAAACTAACTTTGAATAGTTCGATAATTAAAACTTAATGGTTTCAATTTTCTGTACATTATGTATTTATGTTCGTATATTATATATTTACACAAACTTAGTCACACATTTTTTAAATATGAAATTTTATGACATCCTTATTTCAAATATTTAATTTTTATCTTTAAGATTATATTGAGTTCATATATTATAAATTATATGAAACATATGAATTATTTTCAATCATCTCTCTTAATATATATATATATATATATATATAAGTTGTATCCCCCATAATAAATGGGGGTAGAATATTCATTTAATATATAGCATAAGGCCATAAAGGTGAATGTCTAAATAAACAATTATAAATGTATTACAATTAGGATTAAATTAATAAATGCATAGAAATCATAAAATTCTAATAATTTCATTATCTCTAAACAAAAAATTATAAATATGTATACAATTAGGATTAAATTAGTAAATTTATATAAATCATTAAATATTTAATAGTTTTATTATGTCTAAACAAACAATTATAAATGTATATACAATTAGGATAAAATTAGTCAATGTATATAAATCATGAAATACATAATAATTTTATTATGTCTAAACAAATAATTAAAATGTTTATACAATTAGGATTAAATTAGTAAATGCATATAAATCATTATATACTTAATAATTTGATTATACCAGCACATTGTTGATTTTAAAAAATATAATTTTAAAATTTATTTAGAAAAAGTACTACTTCTTAAAATTAATATATATAAAAAAAACTTTTTGACATAATTAGTAACTAAAAAAAATCTACTAATATGCAATATGCATTTTTAAATATTGAACACTTTTGAAATAGTAAAAGATAAATATGTTTATAAATTATTAAAAGGAGATTAATTGTACTTCTTTTTTAAACAAAATACATGGAAGTTTTCTATTACAATTTTTAGAATTTGATTTTTAAGAAAATGTAATATGTTTTCTAAGTAATATCATTTTCTCCATTCATATTTCATATTATAATTCATTTCTAATTATCCTTAGTTTGTTATCGTATGCACTAATATTTGAATGGTTTCAATTTAAAAATATATAACTTAATGAATATTTCAATTGTGGTGTCAAAAGTTTTTAAAAATCCATCTAAGAATAACTACTCTAACCAATAATCCGTGCATCATATGGGCAAAAAAACTAGTTTTTTAAATAATTTTGTTTCTTTAATGAGAAAGCATTTATTGTTATAGGAGTCAATGTTACTTATATATATGGATTAAAGAAAAACCATGATACTTGGTCAGGCCAAATCAACTTCTATGTAACTAAATTCGAACCTTATACCTGAATATGAACTGATAATAGAATGAAGACAATCAAATGGAACATCAATTGTAGCCACTTAATTCTGGGTCGTCTTAACTGCCGATTCAAATGAGTAGTCAGGATATGTTTGGTATGTCTTTTTTCTTTTTCTTTTTTTTTTTGGCTGAATTATATGTTTGGAATGTCATAATGGAAAGGAGTTGTTTTTATGGAATGAAATGTAATAATATCGAGAGAAAGATGATGATATTTTTGTTGAACCTCAAAATTTCTTACCAAAATGTCATTATGTAGATTTGCAGATATAAAAATTAAAAGCAAATATATGGCATTTTTATAAAAACAAGTTCAAAAGGTGGAATAAGCATTACCTAACTATTTTGTAGGAATGATCATTCCAACAAATTGAAGGAAAAATGTTATCATAATGGAATACCCTTCTCAACTTATAAGAATGATATCAAACAAGGAAATGGAATGAAAGGTTAGGATGGTTGTTCCATTCTAGCCATGTGTGCTACATGTAAGAATCATTAGAATTGGCCCTACTCGTTCTTAGCAACCAACCACTCCCAAATTTTAATCCCCCTTTTTTTTTTTGTGTGAATCTTTCTTCTCTTTGGTGATCCCGCAAACCCGAATCATTGGATCATATGAGTCCTGCAAAACTCGGAGCTAATATCGCCTCAAACCAGACCATCTTCTTCGAATAATCGCACGATTAGAGGTTTATCAAGTCCTTGTTCGTCGCGTAAATGTTATACGAGCCAATGAGGCCCAATTTATTAACTGGGTCCAAATAATATTATGGGCCCAGCGGCCCATTTCCTAATCCACTTCTGTGGGACGACTTTTCCGCGGCGAGTAGCAGTAAAAGATGCACTCGCTCTCGTCTCTCCCTCCAGTTGCGGTCCTCTGCCGAGTGAGCCCCAAGCGCCGCCGTCTTGCAGCGCCGGGACGGCGGGGAACTCAGATCAGAGCCATGAGAGCCGTCGTCCAGCGGGTCGCCTCTGCCAGCGTCGAGGTCAGTCCCTCCCTAGTTTTAAACCTCTTCCTCACGGTGCCTCTCTTTAGCCTATAAGCGGTAGGCCGGCCGTCATGGTGGCGATTCCGGTTGCAGGTGGAGGGGCGGATTGTGTCCGAGATAGGGCCGGGGCTGCTGGTGCTCGTAGGTCTTCACGAGTCCGACACCGATTCCGACGCCGAATACATGTAAGCTTTAGTGCCTTCTATCCGTACACTTGTTACCCGAAAGTCCGCCATATCTGCTTGTAGTAATGAGCTCTTGACCTTGTCTGTTTTCCGGCAGATGCCGTAAGGTTTTGAACATGAGACTGTTCCCGAACGAAAGCACCGGCAGAGGATGGGACCAAAATGTAACATTGCTCTCCCGCATTCTCTGTCTCTGCGCATCTGTTCCGTGCAAACATTAAGCTTTCCGCTTAAGTCAATGCAAAACAGCCTCCGCATTCAATAGTTGACATTGCGTAGGAATATGTTCGCACGGCATTGCTAGATGCAGGGAAATATTGCAATTTTTGGAAGCAAGTTTAGTAATTTCTCGTAGTGTAGTGGCAATTTCGGTAGAATGTCGATGTGCTTTCTTGTTTTGCAACCAGCTAGTGTGTAGAAATTGCATATGATATCTCTTGGTTTACATGGTTCCTCTTGTGTGTTGGTTTGCAGGTAATGCAGAAGAACTATGGTGTTTTATTAGGTAATCTATTCGCAAAAGTTTAAATTCTGTGAAATGATTAGTTCTTCTTTGTTGTATGTACGCGATATATGTGAACCCACCGATGAACATGGACAAGTCCGTGGCAATGTTATTAGTTGTTGATTTTAATAGATATCTCTGTTGGAAAAATGCTGCAGTGAGTCAGTTCACATTATATGGAGTCTTGAAGGGTAACAAGCCCGATTTCCATGTGGCGATGCCGCCCCAAAGTGCAAAGTCCTTTTACGATTCTGTTGTTGAAAGATTTCGGAAAGCCTACAGCCCGGATGCCATCAAAGGTAAACTTTGTCGCACTTGCTTATCATTTCCATTCCCCGTTATATACATGATTGTGAATTGAAACTCGAGGAATTATATTATTTTTCATAGGGGACAGTCAGGGCATCGAGTTGTTTTAACTGCCGTAAACATGACTCTACTTTTCTTCCTATTGTTATATTCCTGGTACTTGGAGTTCATTACCTCCAAAGATCATATAAAGCATAAAATCTGCATGGAAACGGTCATTAATCTTGTCCAAGTTATGATCGCACAGACCTTCCGTCAGATCTTGGTGATTGCAAACTTGTTGCTGTATTCTGCTAATTGATCCCTTTATCTTTTGTCGCGTGCAGATGGTATATTTGGAGCAAAGATGAAGGTATGCGTCCCGGTTAATCCTTGATACCATGCATCTACATTTTCTAGCCTGTTCTTGTTTTCTTTGTTATGAATGACTTGCCTATTGCTGAGATAGAACTCTCCTATGTTTTGTAGGTTAATCTAGTTAATGATGGACCTGTGACGATGCAGCTCGACTCATCTGCATCAGCGAAGTAAGTGCTCGGTCTGAGCAAACCCAACTGAGCATCTTATTCTTTTTCAGGATATAATAATTTGCTAATACTTTGTTTGCTGATTGAAACCGTGGACAACCCATTTCAGGAACACAGCCAATACAGTAGAAGATTCTTCATAAGTTGGTTATTCAAATTGGAACTCGGCTTATGTTCGGACCATTAAACACTGTAGGAGAGCTGCTTGCGAGAATGAATTGTTGATTAATTTCAGGGAAAGCAGAGTGTTTGTTACACTTACATGAGGAACGAGGCATAAGAATTTGCAATCAGAGTCCTCAATGTATTGATAGAATTATTTAGAGAAAACTATCAATTTGGTTCTCGAAAGATTATTTTGCCATCAATTTGGTCCTTCAAAGATTTTGGCCATCAATATGGTCTTTCAAATATCATATTGCCATTAATTTAATCTTCTGTTAAAAAAACTGTTAGAATTGCTTAATTCCGTCAAATAATTTCTATAAGAAATAAAAATAGAAAATTTTTTTTTGGACGGAGAAAAATTGTTCTCTCTCAGTCTCTCTCACACTCTTTGTAACACGCAGTTTATATATGTTCATGTTGGAAATGTACGTGTTTGTTTGGTTTCTTTGCTCTTCTTCTTAATATCAATGGGAAAGATGAAGATGAATGGAGATGGAGACTATCAAGCGATTGATAGAATCATAGCGCATGTGTTAGAATGAAAAATGTTGTCGATTTTTTGTTTCAACATATAGATTTTTTTACATTTTTTATTTTTTTATAAAAATTATTTAACGGAGTTAAGCAATAGCAACGGTATTTTTAACGGATGATTAATTTGATGGACAAGAATGATCTTTGAAGGACCATATTGATGGCAAAGATCTTTGAATGACCAAATCGATGGTAATATGATGTTCAAAGGATCATATTGATGGTAAAAATCTTTGAATAACCAAATTGATGGTAACATGATCTTTGAATGATCATATTGATAGTTTTCTCAATTATTTATCAGGGTAAATTGTACTGGTGGTCCAAAATATTTTACAAATGTTACATGATGGTCCAAAAAGTTTTTTTCGTTACATGATGGTACAAAATGTTTCAAAGTTGTTTCATGATGGTACAAACCGTCAATTGGCCCCGACGCCGTTAATATTTTGCTGACGTGGCGCGTCCTATGTGTCACTTTTGTTACGTGGAACCAATCATAATGCGTCACGTCATTTAAGAGAAAATAAAATTTTAAAAAGTCCAAAAAATACAAAAAATAATTAAAAAAATACAAAAAAAGAGTAAAAATTTTCAAAAAATAAAAAAAATATTTTAAAATTTTGAAAATTTTGAAAATTATTTTTAAAAATATCAAAAAAAAATTAAATTTTTTTTAAAAAAATATAAAAAATAATAAAAATTACAAAAAAGAGTAAAAATTTAGAAAAAATAAAAAAAAAATTAATTTTGAAAATTATTTTGAAAAATTTTAAATTTTTAAAATTATTTTTAAAAAATTTAAATTTTTTTAAATTTTTTAAATTTTTAAAAATAATTTTTAAAAAAAATTAATCTTTAATATTAAAATTATTTTAAATTTTAAATTAAAATTTTAAATTATTTTTAAATTTTTTAAAATTTAAAATTATTTTTAAAATTTTAAAATTTTAAAATATTTCGACCACGTCAGCAAGGAGGTGACACATAGTAGCCACGTCAGTATCGGCTTGACGACGTCAAGCTCGAGTTGACGGTTTGTACCATCATGAAACAACTTTGAAACATTTTGTACCATCATGTAACGAAAAAAACTTTTTGGACCATCATGTAACATTTGTAAAACATTTTGGACCACCAGTGCAATTTACCTTTATTTATCATGTATGCTGAAAAATTCTTATTTTAGGGCATTGTATGTGGCCTTTTATTGATGCAACGACAGCGGTAACAGGCCAGTCCCCGACTCAGATGTGAACTATCTATCTAAATATTGAGGTTACCCCATGTTTTCCATACAGCTGAGTGAAAGCGTGACATTCCTGAATACGACGAGGCCACCACCTTTTCTAATCATCTGTGATTGTCTTGATCCACAAGTTTGATATAAGGTCTTATTCATATTTGTGAATGGTTGGAGATTTACCATTTAAGGACCTAGCCATAGCTACCATGGTCAATGCTCGAGTGTGAAGCCATTGGAACGGCTCCATCCACGCATTGGATCCCACCCTCTGATGTCAAGCCGATGCCAATCAGCCCCCGAAGATACGAGGAGGGGTTATTTGAATGGGAACTAGGAACGAGATCTTCAACGAGATATATACATAGAGCATCAAAAAATTCATGGCGTGCTAGTTCATTCGGATCTAATTTAGACAGTCATCTAAACCACAGGAAAATATTCGAGACCATTGAAACGAGCATCGTAGGGCATTTTGACTTGTAGCTCAGCTGCGAGGCCACACAGGTTCCTGTTGGGAACAAATGGAAATAACAGTTACATGGCTAAACCTTCTAGAAATCTAACGAGATCGTTTGTGTCGGGCAGTTGTTAAAGATAACAGTATATATAAATTCATGTATAAGTTTCTTTTTTTTTCTTTTTCCCTGATAATGTTATACGAAATATGAGAACTAAAAAAAATATGTACATATGATCCAATATAATACAATAATGAAATCATAATGAAATAAAGGTTTGCACTTGAAACTTCTTCCCATATTTTCTCAAAATGTCATCCGAACGTGACGTAAAGTCTCCATAAAACATATTGTATGAAGGCTTGCTGTATATCATTGTTACCTGTAAATGACAATTCTTCCCTATAAGCCGATGGCATGAGAATGGACTCTCGAAACCTCTATGGCTTTCTTGAGAGGATTATCGATGCAACAAACAGTGCTTCTCTTGCAATCGGTAATATCTCCATGTGCCTGTGTAATGGATATCAAGGGCATACAAGGAAACAAAATAACTCCAGAAATGGAAAAGGAGATCCCTATATTTATCCGAAATGTCGAGCAAATTGAAATATACCCATCGGTTTTTCGTAAATTGTTGAAAGCAGAGATCATTTCCTCGCTTATCTCCCTCAAAGAGCTGTCTTTTGCTTTTGAATCGGAAATGTCGTCATACTGATAATGCTTGCTTGACAGAGCCAAATGTGCCTGCACGAAGCAAATTGAAGCCTTCAGCATGTCTAAGGAAAGTATTTTTATGGAACACATCTACAAAATTATATAAGTACCTGAAAACCGTGAGCCAGAAGCAATTGAACTGCTTCTGCACTAATTTTCTTTACGACGCTTCTCACACTGTTCATATTCCCCAAGGACCTCAGAGTTCCATGGAATGTCGCATCCTCAGCAGAATCGCTTAACCTCCTCCTAGTACGAACTGTGGGCTGCATTTTAATCAAAGACTTTTATATGTATTCTGACCAATCCAAAGCCTGTAAAGTTAAGTTCCTCAGCTTAATTCTAACCTTAACAATGTACTTCGAGAAGTACTGCAGAACAAGTTCTAGTTTCCATTTAGGATGATTGAAGACCTGCAAACCATCATTTACGAATTACAAAGAGAATCTCGACTACCTTTTAATGATGAAGAGAGGTAAAGCACCTATAAAGTGATACCTGTAAAACTGTAGATAGATTCCCAGCATCATACGTTACTTCATCAAGAATTGTCTCCAGGAGGGGTGTTCTGCATCGAAACAATTACCTAAATACATCTAGAACTATAAAGCAGCACAGAGTAGCATTATTAACACACAGCAGGAGAAAAAATAAATAAAAGAAAAGGAAGGAAGGAAGGAAGGAAGAAAGAAAGAAAGGTTATCTCAAGTACCTCACGCCATCTGCTCTGGTAGTAAAACATTTTATATCTGCTTGCTTTTTCAGGATATCGAGTTCCATAATCTACGAGGATCCCAGGTCAGCACTTAACAATTGAAATTTATCAAATCCTGAACTGGGTAAGAAGTAATAAAAGATTACCATTATCATGAGTTTCTGCATCACTGTGCAAGTTCCTTCTTCCACTTCCGGTAATGCAATTGCCAGAGAAGTGCGAGAATCTTTGGATGATTTTTCTGTTGAAGCCTCTGAAAATTTAAGGCCGTCACCACATCCCGCGAGGATTTTATGCAGTCCGCAAATAACAGACAGGCAATCCTTCAGTAAGCCTTTGTAGTTAATTCTTCTTGAGCCCTGCATAAGTTATATCACATTAACAACCACACAAGTTCCTGTTTCCCATATATTTGGATGAACAAAGAATCGAGATAATTCATGATAAAGATAGAAGAGTAATGTGGAAAGAAGTAACAGTTCAGAAGATATTTAGAGGTACCAAGAGTATGTTCAGTGTGGACTCCCTTATGATGGTCCATTGCATGGTTTCTGTAACAAAGCGATGAGCAGCTTTAGACCTACATTGCTCTTACTGGCCCGAAAACAAGAAAGTCTGACATGTATGAAAAGGTAAGTCTCTGATTCACCTTTATAGATGCTCATACGAGCCAGAAACTCTCCTTCAAGAACTGTGACAAGGTATTGGAACAATAGCATATTCCTGAGGGACTGTAGCAAAGTAGTTGTAAGAAGTAATCACAGTTTGTATCGCATTCAACTTGACAGACGAATATAACGTGGAAGATATCTCAAAAACGCAGTGAGGTCTATTATTGGGCGTGAAGTATAAGACATCGGAAATAAATTACCAACCCTTATGTCTGATGGTTGAACACTTGTATCATTCAGCTCAGCAGCCAGGTCTTGTATTATACGATGAAAAGCCTGGTTAGATAGACACAACATCAATGAATATATGCTTGCATCTGTTAACTCACTAACATTTTTTTGGAATGGCTAGTGGGAACTAAAAACTCAAGGATGGTAAAAGGTGAACCAAAAATTGTCAGCTTTTCCAGTTAAAAAAATATTGCCTAAGTACTACGTTATCAGTTGATAAACAAAAAGTTTTTCTACTTACCTCACCAACAGTCTAATAATGTCAAGAAAAAGTTAAGATTTTCATAATAAAACGGCGATTGCAGACGAAACGAGAAGCTAGACAACGTAAGTGTGAATGTCCATTTCATGCTTAAAGAATGCAACAAAACTGCAGACAAAACGAGAAGCTAGACACCCTAAGTGTGAATATCCATTCCATGCTTAAAGAATGCAACAAAATTTAGACATATCACTGTATCCTCTATGTATTAGAAAAATCATTCACATTGGTTATAAAGTGAACATTAAATAGAAATCTCTGCATAATGATTCAAGCAAGAGATATAGAGCAGGATTATAACATTCTTGATGGGTAAATACAAGGTAGAGAATCAGTAACGCATAGTTATGCAGACATTGACTAACCGAGGGGCCAATTGTTTTAGCAGAGCTCCCTTTAGAAGTTGCTCTCTCACTGTCTGCAGTGAGAGTAAAAGGGGACCAAGCCTGAAAAGCATGAAAGTGAGTTCTGCATATGAGAGAGAGAGAGAGAGAGAGAGATGTAAAATTGATTATACTGACAATGGAGCTCCATATAAGAGGGATTGATACCTCTTCATCAACAACCAGCTCAGGCTGGGAAGTGGAGGATGCTTTTGATGCAGCTCCAGCATCTGAGTACACTCGAGGAAAACTCTAAATATGCGCAAAGCACGAAAATCAGTAGCATAAATTCATAAGATAAACAGGAAAACCAAAGATAGAAGTTAATGGCTAATGAGCAGTGACCAATGAAGTACCTGTTCCAGCTCATTAAGAAGCTGGAAACTTGCCATTATCAATTCCAGAGACTTCTCTGTCCTGAAGATCTGAAAGATGGTTTCGAACATTTTGCTATTGTAACATACAGGCAAACATTTAAGTTAGAACAGGGAAAAGAAAGAGAATGAGCAACATGCTGACATCCTTCCTACGGCTAAAATCAAGTTCCGCAAAATTAGTGTATCTGATGAGTTCTTAGAATGATTTGGGAAGGGTCTGCACTCCTGATATTGTACGGTTGATGTTACCCTAAAGCCAAATATCTCACCTCCAAGGACTAGTTTTGTTGGCCGTGATTATTTCGCAATATAATCAGGTTCTCATATAAGAAAACAAATAAAAGCTTTTTAATATATTTAAAGACCATCTATGTATGTTGATCTCACTCCCAAAGTTTTCCAGAGTATGCGGGCTTTCACAAACAAAAGATAAAGAACCACATCCACAGAGAGAGAGAGAGAGAGTACGTAGTGGGAGGAGTTCTATCCTCGGCAACAATTGAGGTGGCCCGAACTGCTTCGAGGAAAGCAAGCCCTATATATACATTAATACTCGACGTTATCTTAGCATTGATCAATGTACCAGCAGATCCATAACTCTGACCAATGCCCAACAATAGTAATTGTAATACCACATCCCACTCTATAAAGCTTAAAATTTTCTGACTCTTCACTAACAATTGAATAATCGCAGGACAGATCAAAAGCCCACAGTTGTCCAGCCATCCTTCCTCGCAACTAAACCTCATGGGACAGCTTAAAGCTTTCACCTTTTCCACAAAACTGGTTTGACACAAATCATATATCTCGCCAATCGACTACACCTATCGAAATTCCTACCCCAAAAAACCGGTGCAACAGCAAGATGACATTTTTTCGCATCAAAAACCTAACTTTACCGAGCAAAGTACTGGTTTTTCCTTGCAAGCAAAAAGAAACAAGCACAGAGGAAGAGAGAAATCGTGAACGCACTGTCGTCGTGAGAGTACTGAGAATCATGGGAATCGTCAAAGATTGCTAAGATGTTCTCTTCAATGCCCACTCCAACTGCGCCGCCCCTCCTCATCTTCCTTTTACCGCCGCTGCTCCAATCGGCATGTGAACTCGGCTGCACCATTTTTCGGGTCTGACCCATGTTGCAGAAAGGAAGGAAGGAACTTTGCTCTCAAGCCCTAATCAATCAAAATCGCTCGAATGAGTAAAGTAATCCCTCATCAAGATTTTCAGAATTCCCGCCATTATTTTGCCGGTAAATAAATTAATTTAAACAGACCAAAAATAGAAAAGAGGAGAGACATCCGATTGAAAAAATAAAATTAATTAAAATAAAATTAGAAAAGGGGGAAAAAATGGGAATTGTAAAAGCAAAATTCCGTTGCCGGGACTTGAACCCGGGTCTTTCGGGTGAGAGCCGAATATCCTAACCAACTAGACTACAACGGATTATTGTTCTCGTGATTATTCTATTTATAACAAACAGCAAGTTTGTCTAGCTTCCTTGAGTTCTAATCTTATAAATAGAAAAAATTCACAAAGCTTTATCATTTCAGTAAGCCAACCCGGTTGGCACTTGACGCAACGTACAACGCTAGTAACCATCATAGACCCGTTGATTCGTGCACAAATACCGGAACTACGACCTTCATACCTATTGATTCTACGAATACCAGGAAATAGGTATCAAACTCGAATCGATCCGAGATTGGACAAAGCAAGAAAGCTCTGAATTTTATTGATAATCTAAAAAGACGACTCTACTCCCCTTTGCCCTAGGACTTACATCGTTTAAATAGAGAAAACGAGAATATATTGAAAGAAATAAAAATATTCTTAAGATAAACTATTTCCTAAAAATATTCTTAAAAATAAACTATTTTCTAAAAATATTCTTAAAGATAAATTATTTCCTAAAAAAAAGCCCTAATTAACATAAAATTGCCCATTTGAGGCCTTAAACGATCGAATTCGGACAAAATCTTGTCTTTTCACAGCCAAAGGTTGTAAGTTTTGCTCTGGATGCCGTTTCCTTCGAGATAGGGTTGTCAGAACCTATTTTTCTCCAGGTACTGACTTGCCAGGTCGTCTGCCGCATCATTCTTCCATGGGTGAAGAAAATTCGCCCTCGAATTCGCCCTAAGAGTCCAGAGATAAAATCAGCAGCATGATTTTCCCCATGCCCATCGAAGTCAAAATCAAGAATATATTCCATTATCTCAAACTGATAAACGACATTGCTATCAAAAGCTGAACGTGGTCCAGAGTGGGTGCAGTCAAGGTTCCCACTATCAAGATTCGGCAAACATTCACCAAAATCCTGCAATTCCTTGATAGATATAGTTATCGTCACCGTTGCCCCAATCCCAATTCCTGTCACAGTCTCCTCCTCCTCGTCGAACTTGGGCTCTCCATCGCCTCCCGCTATAAAAAAATGCTTCATCGGATGGATTCTCTTCGGAAAACAAAGTCGCGTCCCCTTCAGAATTGGAATCATACTCAATTTTCTCTCGATCAGGGTCAGAATTCGGATTAAGGTTTCTCCGATTCTGATTCTCCAAAAGTGCAGCCATCTGCTGTGTTAGCTGCTCCACCATACGATCTAGCCTCTGATCCCTCTGTTGATTCCTCTGATCCAGCTGATCCAGCCTCTGCTCCAGATGTCGTAGATTATCACAGTCATAAACATCTTCCACACGATCCCTCCTCCTGGGCGGCATCGTTGATCCAAGAACGAACGCATCTCTGATACCAACTGACGCAGCGTACAACGCGAGTAACCGTCACAGACCCGTTGATTCACGTACGAATACCGGAACTACGACCTTCTATACCTGTTGATTCTACGAATACCAAGAAATAGGCATCAAACTCGAATCGATCCGAGATTGGACAAAGCAAGAAAGCTCTGAATTTTATTGATAATCTGAAAAGATGACTCTACTCCCCTTTGCCCTAAGGCTTACATCGTTTAAATAGAGAAAACGAGAATATATTGAAAGAAATAAAAATATTCTTAAAGATAAACTATTTCCTAAAAATATTCTTAAAGATAAACTATTTCCTAAAAATATTCTTAAAAATAAACTATTTTCTAAAAATATTCTTAAAGATAAATTATTTCCTAAAATAGAAAAAAAAGCCTTAATTAACATAAAATTGCCCGTTTAAGGCCTTAAAAGATTGAATTTAGCCAAAATCTTGTCTTTTCACTGCCAAAGGCTGTAAATTTTGCTCTGGAGGCCGTTTCCTTCGAGATAGGGTTGTCAGAACCTATTTTTCTTCAGGTACCGACTTGCCAGGTCGTCTGCCGCATCAGCACTGAATTAATCGAAACCTATTGAATTTTCGGATATCAAAACACATTGAAAAAAAAAATGATCCAATGGAGTAGTATCATTACCATTTCTAGATTAGAAAGTAAAAATGTGGGATCATATCATGACTATGCTCAAATGATATGGTTTTGAAACATCGATTTTTCTGGGTGAATTAGGGGGCCAAAGCCCAATTGCATTAAAAAGAGAATAGCGAGACATGATGGCCCCTATAATATCCCCAAATAGTAGAAAGTCGAGTCCAGGTGGACAATTCCCCAAAACTATGAATCCTGACAGGTAACGATAGAATATGCACTACTAGAAATCTACTAATTACGAACAGAGACTTATAGACGGACAATCTTGAGACGGCTTACGAACGGATTACAAACGGATAAATTAGAGACGGATTTTAATATGGAACTATCCGTCTCTAAAGTTTGGCTACGGAACTTAAGATGGAAGTCCCCATCCATAACTTATACACGCACGCATCTCTCTAAAACATTCATTCAACTTTCATCTATAAAGTTTATAGACGGATATTGAGACAGAAATTTCCGTCTCTGAAATATAGAAGGAAGAGTCTATCTAAAGAGTCGTCCATTTTCTGTGTGTAAATGTGTATCGACGGATCTATTCCATGTCCAGATTATAGATTGAAATTCCGTCTCAAATTTTCGTCACTAATAAGTTATAAAACTGAACAAAGAGCTGTTGCTTGGAAAAATATATATATATATATATAAGCTCTGCTTCACTCTTCCACTGCAGCGAGAACCGCCCTTCTCCTACACCCCGACAACCTGTATATGGGGGATCTTCAAGGGATTTCAAGCATCATTCATTGTTACTCATCATTTTTCAATCTTATATGCGGTATGTTACTCATATTCCCATAATTCTTCATGCTTGTATGTGGGAATTGATGAAACCTTAGGTATATACCATTGCAATGCTTGTAATAGTTGTTGTTAGATACAATATACGGCTTCTTTGGACTGAGTTTTGGGGTCACATGCGGTTAATTATATATAATTTTTTCATCATTGTAGATGCCCGATCAAATTCCTCTGCATAGGTCATGGATGTATGAGCTTACGTACCCTAGCCGTTGGGGTCTTAAACCGGAGTTTGAAATGGGGGTTAAGACATTTATGGAACATGCGAAGAGTTTGCCTCTATTTGAGCGAGAGGATAGAATCAAATGTCCTTGCAATCACAATGCAAAAGGCGAGGTAATATGCATATTGAAGATGATGTGGCATATCATGTACTAAAGTATGGGTTCAAGCCTAATTACTAGTATTGGACTGATCACGGGGAGATTGCACCTAATGTGCATATTGCACGTGTGTTTCGATAATTCGGTGCGAAGAGCTGAAGAGATGGTATATGATGTTGCTATGCAAGAATATGAGTATGATGATGATTCAAAGGTCTATGCAACTTCCAGAGACGAGGAGAATGACACCGATGATAGGGACAATTATGAGGAGCCTATTATTGAAGCCAGCGAGTTCTATTATCTACTCAACAAGTACAACCAACCATTATATGCATGATGCGAGAATCATTCTGCATTGACTGTTGCTAAGCGAGTGATGAGCATTAAAAGTGATTTAAAAAATATTAGAGACGGATTATAGACGGATCCTCCCATCCGTTACGACTGTTTTCTAGTAGTGATGATTCGCTAGCCAATCCGCACGTCTATTTCCCAATAGGTGAAACACCAATTTTTTAACTACTACCTCGGGCTACTTTCTTCTTCTTCTTGTGCTGCTTCTACTAACTTACCAAGAGGCGGCCAAGCAATAAAAGCAGAAAGCGAGTATCGACGAGGAAATTATGCTCTACAGATCTTAGTAAATTTTCTTACATGATGAGATTCTGGTCCGAAACAGGTTCAAGAACCCAACCATCTTACCCCTAAATTCTATTAATTGGGATGTTGCGTCTGCCCGGTCTGCATTCATATGCATATTATATCGATGTATGGACTTCATTTTGTTGGATTAATCATCCTTAGTACCACCGATGGGAATTGGACTCATTGCAGTGATGAGTATATATATGTCCATGTGTACGATTTAGACCATGATCCTTATCATATTTGCAATTTGATCCCATTAATTATCCACACGACACACCAGCTTCATTAGCATATATTATTCCTTCATTAAATGATATTGGAAGAAAAGACGTTGACATTCTTTATTTGTTTGTAGGAGATAAAAGTCAAGATGTTTTCTAGAAGTTGCATTTTTCTTTGCACCAACCCCACAAGTTTTCTTTGGCTCTTCCACACCATTAATACATTGAATCTTGGGTTGCATGCGTCGCATATGCATGTATGTCTTATCGCCAATTATATAATATATATGCTTCATGCAGAAGCATGTGATAATGGGACATAGCTTGTTCGGTCGTCCCACACTACATAACGTCTTTCTCCTATCACGAAACGTGCCTTATTTTTAACTTTCTGTACTCGTTGATGAATACGGAATTGACCACAATTTAGGTGATCATTTAGAGGTGTGACGGAATGGCTCATCAGCATTAGCATTGTCAGTAATATTATTGTCATATTCTTAACTTTTTTTTATAGGTATCGTCATACAATTACCTTTTTTTCTGGTAAATTGCACTGGTGATCCAAAATATTTTACAAATATTTCATTATGGTTCAAAAAGTTTTTTTCGCTACATGATGGTACAAAATGTTTCAAAGTTGTTTCATGATGGTACAAACCGTCAATTGGCCCTAACGATGTTAACATTTTGCAGACGTGGCGCGTCATATGTGTCACTTTTATTACGTGGAACCAATTATAATGCGCCACGTCATTTAAGAGAAAATAAAATTTTAAAAAGTCCAAAAAAATACAAAAAAGAGTAAAAATTTAGAAAAAAAAAAAAAAAAAAAAAAAAAAATTATTTTAAAAATTTAATATTTTAAAATTTTTAAAATAATATTTTAAATTTTTTTTAAATTTTTGTAAATAATTTTTAAAATTTTAAAAATAATTTTAAAAATTTTATAAAAAATTTTAAATTTAATATTAAATTTTTTTAAAATTTAATATTAAAAAAATTAATTTTAAATTATTATTATTTTAAATTAAAAGTTTTAAATTATTTTTAAAATTTTTTAAAATTTAAAATTATTTTAAAATTATTTTCAGAATTATTTTTTAAATTTTTAAATTTTTAGAATTATTTAAAATTTTTCGGCTACGTCAGCAATGAGGTGACACGTAGTAGCCACGTCAGTATCAGTTTGACGGCGTCAAGCTCGAGTTGACGGTTTGTACCATTATGAAATAATTTTGAAACATTTTTGTACCATCATGTAGCGAAAAAAACTTTTTGGACCATAATGAAATATTTATAAAACATTTTGGACTACCAGTGCAATTTGCTATTTTTTTATATAGGTATTGTCATATAATTACCTTTTTTTTTATAGGTATTGTCATATAATTATTGACATGATAGGTCATTTATCTTCCCTCACATATCCACCTATGGAATCACTTTGATCAGAATATATTCAAAATCGGACGTTCATCGAAGAAGCTCAAACTGGTGATTACTTATCCGAGCATATGGATCTCTTTTTTAAAAGGGAAAATTTTCAATTGATTCTTCAACTGTCCTAGCTAGAAGTTCTGCTTTAGCTTATCTATACATACATAAAAGCTGAAGCGAAACATCAGACGATGCCATGTAGAATGAGCCTAATCTCTAATTCAGTGACCCTTCGAGTCTTAACCTATGAAACTTCAACAAATGACATAATATTTTGGTGCTACATCATTGATAAAATCCCAAAAGTCTCTTAACTTACAAAAGTCGAAAAGTTATCAACTAATGGAAATTTAAAAGGTCCAAAGTTATATGGAAATCCAAAAGTTTATAACCTTTTGAAGTCCAAAAGTCTCAATCTCAAGAATGTCTGAAAATCCGTGAACATGTATCTCTCTTACTACTGATAAAGAAATATTTTATTTTTGAATTTTTATAATTGGGGACCTATTTATGCTAAATTGCCTCGGCATTTGTATCAAAGACAAAGAGGATGCAATAGTAGTAAGATTCTACGTAATTTTAAGATGATGAGGTCAGGATTTCTTATCATGATTTTGTTAGTCGAAGATAATGGACTTCTTCATTTTCGGTTGATAACTCTTTTTTATTTTTTGAGTTTGTTATATTTTGATGAATGTAAAGTGATTATTGGTGTTCTTATTGATTCCAAGTGATTTTCTAATATGCATATAGAGTAGTTGTATGATCGAGGAAATACTGAGTAATACATATAAGTTTGTTAATACTATTTGATTTACTATTGTATTATTATGTACAAGTAATGCCATAATTTAAAATTTATATATAATATTCAATTAATTACTAAATAAATATATGAATTTTATATGTTAGACTACATATTAGGCAGAGTTCTCATATCAATTATTTTAATTATGTTATATTGTATATCTCATGTCCCTAACGGTGAGAACCGATTTCGTTATTTCAATAGCTCTACCCTTGACATATGTGCGGACCTTTCGTCTAGTAATTAATAATTAGAATACCATCAGCTTCCTGCGCATGAGAATGAGTGATTTTATTTTAAAAGCGATGTCCGTTTAGAATACCAAAGCGAATGTCTTGAGAATAAACACAGGACACAGCCCGATGTGACGAGGAATCTTTTTACACAGGAACAAGGATTTGTTATTAAAAAAAAAACCCTGAATCAATAACGTGTCTCACAAGAAACCGCCATATTCGTTCTTCAAAAATTTAGGGTTGTTTGATTTGTAAATGTGATTTTATTTAAACTTTAATCTAATTCTACCCACAATAAAATAAAATAACTTATACAAAGTCAAAGAATGGACTCTATTTATACAGTTTTTTTCACAGTAAAACAAAATAACTCATACAAAATCAAATGATGAACTTCATTTATGTCACTCTTTTTCAAAATCAAAATTTAATTTTATAATTATATTTTGAAATCAAACGCAACATAATTCTCTCTTTTTCAGGAACACAAAATAATACAATTATCCTTAAGATTGTAGCAATCCGGTTTTGAGAAAGTGATCAATTGATATTTATTTACTAAAAGAATGTTTTTATTTCGATACACAATTAATACATTGAATCTACAGTTGCCGCGTTGCATATATGCGTATGTCTTATCACTAATTATGTACATATAAATATGCTTCATATAGAAATATATGTGATGGGACCTGGCTTGTTCCTCAATACATAACATATATTTTCTTACCACGAAGCGAGTCTTATAAACTTAATGTACACGGTGATGAATACGGATTGACTTAATCTAGGTGTCCATTGAAAGGTGTTACAGAATTAGTCATCAGCATTAGCCTTGTTAACTCTAAACTATTGTTGTCATTCATTGTTAGTATTTTTTCAGTTACAACGAAACTCATGAGTTTAGTATAACGAAATAAAAATTATAAAACTAATAAAAGGGCACGAGTATCCCACTATGAGAATCGAACCTAGAATTTTTTGATTATCAAACGAGAGCTCTGCCACTACACTATATTCTCTTTATTATTAGTATTGGTGTTGATAAGGAAGATCAAATTATTTACCGATCACAGTCATTTTCACTTACATGTCCACATATTCACCGAAGAAAATCCAATTTCAACGGTGATTAACTAATCGAAACTCATTTTCTATGAGACCTCATTCCAGGTAACTACTAACCACGCATTCGGATTTTTTAATCGGGTAAAAGCCACATTGGATTCTTCCAATTCCAACTGTTTTTGCTAGAAGGCTAGTTTAGCTTACTAGATGTTTTTTTTTTTGGTGTAATAATCTAATTTCGAAGAGGCTGATCTGATGTTTGCACATATTCATGATATGGACATTGTCATTGATGTTTTCAAAAAGGATTCGTTTAGAATACCGAAGTGAATGTCTGGAAAACAACCTATAAAACGAGGAATCTTTTAAGATAGGAACAAGGATTAAAAAATGGCAACGTCTCCATGAAACAAAAATGTGTCCCACAAGAAACCACCAAATTCGTTCTCTTCATACTCTAATTCTATCTTTTTCAGGAACACACAATCATACAGTGTAACAATGATCCTTAAGATTGCAGCAATCCGATTTTGAGGAAGTCAATCAACATTTCATGTAAATAAGTCCACTAAACAAATGTTTTGTTTTCGATATTATGAATCATAAGGAAGCAATCATTCAATCATTATTCGTATTACGCTACTATCTTCCGGATAAAGCTCATGTTCAGGTATCCACGAAGGATTTCCAAGTACCTGGCCAGATCGCCCACCCACCATTCAGAAAGAACGCGGAAACTGCTGCCTTCCATTTTGGGTCCTGGGTCCACCCTGGTTTTTTGGGGCAAAAAACAGATAGTGATCTGAGAAAGAACTGATGCAAGGTTTGAGCCAGCTAATAATTCTTCGCCCGACTGTGTTCCTTGCAACCCAAGTCATGAATTGGAGGAAGATTCTGCAATATTTAATGTGATGAACTTATTGAATACACGGAATTAGTCCTGCTGATGATTAAAATGATCGCGACGGTCAGCACAGAAACTATAAAAATATAAGCACACGGAGAGGAATTATTAATATCATGCATGAATGTAGCTGTTAAAGTGGATTGGGACACAAGTTTCCAACTGGATCCCAATCAAAGTCTGTTCATTTATATGAGCCCGGCCGCTTTCCCGATTTATCTATTCCTCGATATATACCTCATTCGCGAATTCTAAGATATCTATCCTGAGATGTACGGATGATAGAAATGGCAATAGAGAGGGAACGCGCGGTACCGGAAGAAATATTAGAGAATGTTTGGGCAAGCTTCATTCGTGAGGACAAAATTAAGCCCGAGGTGACAGAACTGGCTGAAACATGGGACGAGCTGCCAAGGCTCGAGCAGGGATGCGGGTCAGGTGATATCTTGCAGAGGTTGCCTAGCTTGGGCAGGTGGATGTCAATGGGAGCCGAGGCATGGGAGAGAATTCTTGAGGATTTTTATATTATTCCGTCAAATAAAGATGGGAAAGATGTAGGTAACTCCGATGACCTATTGGCAGAGAAAAATTTGGCGCGGCCAAAAAAAATTGTTGCGCGACACTACAGAGGTGTCAGGAGGCGTCCTTGGGGAAAATACGCGGCGGAGATCAGGGATTCGAGGAGAAAAGGGGCCCGGGTTTGGCTTGGGACATTTGACACGGCCGAGGAGGCTGCATTGGCTTATGACAAAGCTGCCCTGAAAATCAGAGGCCCTAAGGCATATCTCAACTTCCCAATTGAGACTGTCTCTAAGGCATTAATAAAACAGGACTGCTCATCGACAATTTCTCCTCGTAACAAATACGAGGTGAGTTCACGGAAACGATGTGTGAGGGAACCAGAATTGGGAAATGGGGCACCGATTATATCCGAGGATCAGTCCGAGTCGAAGAGGAGGACCAGCGTGAGAGAAGAATCATTCGATGATGTCCTTGAATTTGAGGACCTGGGGGCTGAATTGCTGGACAGTTTGCTATCTTGTCTGTAAATTGTAGTTCGACGATAATTATTCTTTGTGGATTTTTTTTCCCTTTTTGTGTAGAATATTGTTCATTCTTTTGCAGGGTCAGTTCCTAAATTTCTTATATGTAAAAATTCTCCAGTAAGATTGATCCTTTTCTCTCCAACAAACTTTATAAGCTAATCACGTATATTTTCACCGCAATTTATCCTATAAAATCTTTTCAATTACAGATAGATGTTCAAAATCAAGCTTAATTTCTTTTAGAAAATTTTTCATTAAGCATGACTAGTCCAATTGCCGCACATCTATACCATTATTAGGAAGAGGAGAAACAAAAACGAATTATGCATCAAAGCATGAAGATTATTACGTGAATCAAATTAATTAATACTCGTGCTTAGAATTTAAGTGGATAGCTTAAATTATTTTTATGCCATGGCAGTAAGTAGCTCCCTATGGAGTATAACCATATAGTTAAAATACATATGTACTTATGTCTGGAACGGTGGGAAGAAACTAAATAATATATATATATATATATATCTTCGTTTCATATGTACCACATCGAGTAACAAGTCAATCGAAAATGTGTCTAATAACCCACAATCACTACTGATTAAGCATTTACATAGGTAACGATTAGATGTTGGAGCATTACGCTGCGAACTGATAGAATAGAAGCATCTTAATAATTGCACCAAAGGGGACAAGCGGCCATTAATTAGACATAAAAAGTTGATATTTCCGGAACACTTGCGTGTCCATTGACAAATCAAAAAACAAGAGAAAATAATACCGTATAGCACGGATTTTTTTTTCTGCAGTATAAATTTAACAATACAATACGATTTTTTTTCACCTCATAGCACTGTCGTTATTAATCAAAAAATGAATAGAACATTAACGTGGTGACTTTTCCGGGATAATTTTGCACAAATGGTAACTTGGGGACTTAAAACAAACTAATGGTAATTCTAATTAAAGCAAACTAATTATTTAGTATGTTTTAAGTCCCTGAAGTTACCATTTGTGCAAATTACCCCAGAAAAAGTCATCACTTTAGCATTCCCGTCCATTTTTTTGACCGATTACCGACGGCATGTTGTATCATAAAATTATTTGAATTTATACATATGAAAACCGTTAAAATTAGTGTTGTGTAGTGTTATTTTCTGGAAAAAGCAATTGTTGAGAAAAACAACCTCGATGGAGTCAAGTTGTAGCTCTGGAAGATTAAACCCAACTAACGTATGATTTGTATATCCGTTACTAATCCAAAAAGTTCAAAACCTAAACAACTATTGTATAATTATCTAACGACACAAAAAGAGATCGCTGGAGGTGTAAACACAGGGCTAGGTGATAGAGACCATTTTCCAAGACCAAAAGATTTGATGAAGTTTGCTCTTTCGTCATGTCCTCTCACCAATGAAATGACTTTTCATATTGCGTATGAGGAATTCTTTCACGTGGAAGAAAATTAGAAGGGTCCTGGTCCCTTTTCTTTTTATATGTTTCTTCTTTGTGGTGGAAGATCTGTGATACAATCATTTTAAATATAATAATGCCAAATATTCAACATGAATCGGTTCAAACGATTCGATACTTATTTCTCTTAATCAAGATTTCGAGTTTGGATATTATGAATGAAGAAAATTCATATTAAGAAAATCGGAATTATTGGACTTCCCTATACCAAAGTAAAAAGTAAATAAATAATAATATAGAAATTATATGAATTCGCAGTAAAGTATCTAAATATCAAGTAATTCATTTGTATTACAAGTATAAGTAAAATAATTTGGAAACAAATTATCCATAAATAAAGTAAATTAGACAGTTACAAAAAGTTTCACTTAATGATTTCACAAAAGTAATCTACCGGAATTTTATTTTCACAAAAGTAGATATATTTCGAAAAGTTTTAATAAGATTTTAATAAAAAGTTTTGCTAAATCCTCTTAAAAATCTCTTAATTAACCTCCTAACTGCTATTGGCGAAAAGAATATCCTGAATGCTCGCAATGATAAGTAATAATTTTATAACATTTTTATTATATGAGTGTTAGGATTTAAGGGAATAAATAGGCGCACTTTTTTTTAAGGAGGATTTAAGTATTTTTGCTATCGAGAGAGGGAATAGCAAAGCTCTCGCCTGGTGATCAAGAAGTTTCAGGTTCGATACTCAGTGAAACCATTGTTATCAGAACCGGACCGGACCGGCCGGTTCGACCGGTCGGACCTGGAACCGGCACCAAGTCCGGTCCGGTTCGCCTAAAAACCGAAATGGCAGCTTTGAACCGCCGGACCCATTGAACCGGTCGGTTTTAAGCAAAATTTCATTAAACCGGCCGGTTCTATGGGTTTTTATGGGTTTCCTATTTAATGTAAAAATTGGTTGGTTGTGTAAGGATTTGAACTCATGACCTCTTGCTTTTCATATTAGCATACTACCAACCAAGCCACCACCATTTTTTTGTTCTTTTAACTCTACTTTTAAGTACTTATTAAAATAAAATATTTATTTTGAAGTAAGAAATATTAAATATAGATACTTTCTTATACTATTGTTATATTTCTTTAAAATCATCATACTTTTATCTTAATTATCATAATTTTTTTAATAATATGAATATTTATTTTATTTTAAATAAACGAGCGGTCCGACCCATCGAACCCCCGGTTGGACCCATAAACCCATGACCCCGTACCCCTTCCGGTTCATCATCCGGTCCGGTTCTGATAACACTGAGTGAAACTACCCGTGTTCCTTTTATTAGATATTTAGAATTTCTATTTCAATGTATTAGACTCATGAGCCTCCCTTATAATCGAAAAAAAAATATTTTTGCTCAAACTAATTGTGCTACGATGATAATTGTGTCAAAATTAACTGGCAAAAGTTAAAGAAGGAAAGGCCATTCTAAGTTAATTATAAGCAACAACTGTATAATCGGAAAGACAAGCTTCATCTTTTTTTTTTTGGGTGAAAGACAGGCTTCATGGATTTCCTCACCTCCTCATATAACTTGCGAAGGATGAACAAAAGGGAGAATAAATTAGACAAATCAACACTAACCATATGTAAACACCACCCCGATCATGTAGAGGCACATAAATTTAATACAAAATCATGTACATTTTATGGGTTGGAAATTACAAATGTAATTAAAGGCAAATCGTAAACTAGACACATAATGATTTTTCTCCTATAGCAAGTTTTATTTAGACTCGGATCTGTCCTAACACAAACATAAGACGCATGACTTGAGAGAAAACAAGCTCCTCTTGGAATTAATATCAAACTTCGAACAATTTCTTCTCAACACGGTCTGAATTGACGTCCGTTGAACCTACGGTGTTACTAACTTCTGATTCTGATCGGGACCCGTCACTTAAAAATGTGATGGTACTTGAGCTCGACTGACGGTCCTTGCCATCGAACCTGTTCTGGCTTTCAAGGCCAGATTTAGCTTGATATCTCTCTGCCGCTGCAGAGGAGGTCGAGGAGGAGGTGGCAGCGGCCACCACTTCGGCTGGGAAATTGAGCAACGCCTTGGCCCCCCTCATCTTGAAGGCAGCCCGGTCATAGGCCAGGGCTGCCTCCTCGGCCGTCTCGAAGGTCCCTAACCATATTCTCGCACCCTGCCGCGCCGAATCCCTGATTTCAGCTGCGTACTTCCCCCAGGGCCGGCGGCGGACCCCCCTGTAGTGCTTATTACTCTTCCCGATGCCCCGAGTCGGTTCGAGGGCGCTTTTCGATGACGTGGTGGCAGTAATCTGATAATTCCTCTGCAGTGGGATAGACGAGCCGTGCAACGACATGGCCTCGTTTAGAACATGGTAAATAACCATGTCCTGTGAGTCATTCTCATTGAGAGGGAGCTCTATTTGGAAGGATTGAGCCATAACGTACTATAGCTAATGGGCCTTTTCCTCGAGTCGCTATGGCTTCGGGGATTTTTAGGATTGAGAGGATTGTGGCCAAATTGATGGGAAGGAAAAGGAGGAGGAGAGAATTTGTATCGAGTGGCTCTAGAATTCTATTTATTTCATCTTCTTTGTGGGGTCACAGGAGAGAGAAGAAAATTATGTTCCGTGGGGAGGAAGGCGAGAGGAATTGAGGAGAAAGGCGACCTTGATTTGGCTTCCTTTGGTGGGTGCCTTTGCCCCAAATTTCCTCAAGTATTACCAAAATGCAATTGCCCTCGAATCATGGCTCGCGATAGATGGACATGACCTCTTGATTTCAGAATCGAAAGCAATTCCCCGCATTTAAATCACCTTTCTCGATTTGTATATGTTGTTAACTGGAACAAGATAAGGGACGAGCACATAAGAAATGAGGTTGGTGCAATAACATATACTCTCGATAAAATTAAGAGATTTTAGATTCGATTATAGTGAGCAGGACTTCTCGCATTTATGTACTTACCAATTCCCATTCTCTTATCCCTTTTACACCTCAATTGTATCGAAAGAAGGACAAAAGAAGAAGAAGAAAAAAAAGTGAGCACATCTTTTATGTTGGGTATCCCTCCAATTTGGAGGAAGTTGGGCTCAAATTGTATTGGGCTTTTATCGGGCTTTAATAGGCCCAAGAACCCATTTTTGTTAGGGTTTATTCTTCAGCAAATCAGCTGAGGTATAAAAGCAGCAGCAGACTGCAGTAGCAGCAGAGTGTAGACAGCAGCGGCAGAGGAGCTGCAAGCAGCAAAACAGCACAAAGAACAAAGGAAGAGCAGAGCCGAATTCTGCTCAACAGGGGCAGCGCGCAGCTGGAGATCAAACCTCGATCGGGACATCAAACGAACTCCGATTGGGACGAAATTTTGACAGCAGCTTCACAACACGTGGGGCTAACTTCTGAACGGTCAGAATTTCTATTCGAGCTCTGTAGGTGCTGTTTTAGCTGATTTTGTGAACCACCCGGTGTGGGTGACGAATTTAGTATTTGGGTGATCCAAGAGAGTGTTTCTCTTGAGTTTGGTGATCCAAGGGTTTACCCTTGATGAAAGACATTGTATAACCTTCATAGTGGATCGTTGATTCGGAGTTGGTCCCGTGATTTTTCCCCACATTGGGGTTTTCCACGTAAAATTCTTGGTGTTGTTTTACTTTACTGCTTGTTGGTTGATTTGATTAGTTCCTATCTCGATTACACTAGAAGGGGAGGAAGATTAATCGCTGCGTTATTGTTTGGTTGAGTACATCCCTAACCCCAACAAGTGGTATCAGAGCTTCGGGTTAGAGAAGTTTGAGTTTTTTCGGTGTTTTCGAGATGGAGGAGTCTACAGGATCTATGTTCAAGTTGAATGCAACCAACTACTCTATATGGAAGTCTCGGATGGAGGATCTTCTATTTTGCAGGGATTTGTACGATCCTATTGAAGGGGATTCCGCGAAACCCAAAGATAAGGATGACAAGGCTTGGGAACGCACAAATCGGAAGACTATTGGTTTGATTCGGCAGTGGATAGACAATAGTATTTATCATCATGTTGCTCAGGAGACAAATGCGAAAGCTTTGTGGGATAAATTGACAAATCTCTATGCGAGGAAGACACCACAAAATAAGGCATTCCTCGTGAAGAAGCTGGTTCATCTTCGTTTCCAGGATGGAGGTGATATGGCTGCGCACATGAGTAATTTCCAGGATATTATTAACCAGTTGACGAACCTGGAGATAATATTACCCGATGAGTTGCAGGCCTGTCTACTTTTAGGGACTCTACCGGATAATTGGGACACACTTGTGGTTGCATTAAGCAATTCTGCGCCAAACGGGAAGCTATCGTTGTCTACGGTGACAGACAGTTTATTTAATGAGGAGACTAGAAGGAAAGGCACGGGAATTTCCATTCAGTCTGAAGCTTTGGTTACTGAACAATGGGGGAGAAGTCAAAGCAGAAATTTCTCTTCCAAGCATAGTAACTCACGTGGCAAATCGAGGGGCAGATCAAAGTCGAAGACGAGGAAAGTGGTCACTTGCTATCACTGTGGAAAAGAGGGACACTACAAAAGGGAGTGTAGAGCTCTGAAGAAAAATCAGAATGGCAACGGTGAGAGCAAGAAGGAAGAAGGCACTACAGCAGTGGCATGTGATGGAGAGACCTACATCATTTGTGATGAAGCTTATGTGAATTTCACATGTCAGGACTCTACCTGGGTTGCAGATACAGGTGCCTCGTTTCATGTCACTCCTCATCAGGATTTCTTTTCATCTTACACTACCGGGGACTATGGTTATGTGAGAATGGGGAATGGACAATCATGCAAGATTGTCGGTATTGGTGATGTCTGTCTAGAGACCGAGCTTGGCTGCAAGTTGTTTTTGAAGAAGGTGAGGCATGTTCCAGAAATTCGCCTTAACCTAATCTCGACGGGTCAACTTGATGATGAAGGCTACAGTAATGAATTCAGCAATGGGAGATGGAAGCTCTCCAAGGGTTCGTTGATTGTGGCACGGGGTCAGAAGACCGACACTCTCTACAGGCTGCGTGCCAGACACAACTCCGGTCAGGTTAATGTTGTTGAGGATTATCCTATCGAGCTATGGCATAGGAGACTTGGGCATATCAGTGAGAAAGGTATTCAAATTCTTGCTAGAAAGCAGTCTTTGCCCATTAAAGGTATGCACTTGAGCACTTGTGATCACTGTTTAGCTGGTAAGCAGAGGAGAGTTTCTTTTGTTAGAAGTCGTCCCTCTAGATGCCATCATATACTTGATCTTGTGCATACAGATGTTTGTTTTATGTCGGATAGATCTCTTGGTGGTGCTCTCTATTTTGTGACATTTATAGATGATCACACCAGGAAAATTTGGGCTTACCCTATGAGAACTAAAGATCAGGTGACTGAGATTTTCAAGAACTTCCATGTAGCAGTGGAAAGAGAAACAGGCATGAAGCTGAAATGTGTCAGAGCTGATAATGGTGGTGAGTATAGAGGTCCTTTCGAGAACTATTGCAGGACTCACGGTATCAAACTTGAGAAGACGGTACCGAAGACACCACAACAGAACGGGCTTGCAGAGAGAATGAACCGCACAATTGTTGAGAGAGTTCGTTGTATGCTTTCTCAGGCGAAACTGTCTAAGCCTTTCTGGGGCGAGGCAATGAGGTCAGCGGTTGATCTTATTAATCTTACACCGTCAGTTGCACTTGATGGAGATGTACCCCAGCAGGTGTGGACCGGCAAGAAAGTATCGTACAAGCATCTCAGAGTCTTCGGGTGCAGGGCATCTGCTCACATTCCTCGAGATGAAAGATCAAAACTCGATGCCAAGGCAAAACAGTGCATCTTCTTGGGTTATGCACATGAAGAGTTCGGGTACAGGCTTTGGGACCCTGATAGCAAGAAGATCATCAGGAGCAGGGATGTTGTCTTCTTTGAGGACCAGACAATCGAGGATTTGCAAAAGTTAGAGAAGGCCAGTGTAGGCAATCCTCACGAGATCTCTATTCCTGTACCGGTTGATGTAGAGCATCCAGTGGAAGAGGTATCTGGTGAGTATGAAGAAACCACGACTGGGGGTGAGATTCCTCAGGTAGATGATGATGTGACTACGGATGATACAGGCTCGCAGTTACAGTTAGAGCCTGCAGATCTACCTAGACAATCTGATAGAATAAGACGATCATCTACAAGATATCCGCCTCATGAATATGTGCTACTGACTGACGGGGGAGAACCTGAGTGCTATGATGAAGCTGTGGCACATGAGTACAAGGAGCACTGGTTGAAGGCGATGAATGAGGAGATGAACTCCTTGTCTGAAAATCACACGTATGACCTAGTGAAGCTACCGCAAGGTAAGAGAGCATTGAAGAACAAATGGGTCTACAGGTTGAAGACAGAGAACTCGCGACCTCGATACAAAGCTCGACTGGTAGTGAAAGGTTTCAACCAGAAGAAAGGAGTTGACTTCGAGGAGATCTTCTCGCCCGTTGTCAAGATGTCATCGATCCGAGTTGTTCTCGCACTGGCAGCTAGTCTGAACTTGGAGATCGAGCAGCTCGATGTAAAAACAGCTTTCCTACATGGTGACTTGGAGGAAGAAATATATATGGAGCAGCCTGAAGGATTCCGAGTTAAAGGTAAGGAGCATTTGGTGTGCAGGCTGAGGAAGAGCTTGTATGGGCTTAAGCAAGCACCTCGGCAGTGGTATAAAAAGTTTGACTCTTTCATGTTGAGCCATGGCTACACACGGACAACTTCAGATCATTGTGTGTTCGTGAAACAATTCTCGAATGGTGATTTTATCATTTTACTGTTATATGTGGATGATATGCTACTTGTTGGTCATGATATGAGCAAGATTACAGAGTTGAAGAAGGAGCTCAACAAGTCCTTTGCCATGAAGGATTTGGGACCGGCAAAGCAGATCCTTGGGATGCATATTTCTCGTGACAGATCAAGTGGAAAACTTTGGCTTTCTCAAGAGAAGTACATCGAGAAGATTTTGGATCGGTTCAATATGGGTAATGCTAAACCAGTTTCATCACCACTTGCTTCTCATTTCAAACTTAGCTCGAAGCAATGTCCTACAAGTGAGAAGGAGAAAGAAGAGATGAAGAAAGTTCCTTACTCATCAGCTGTAGGAAGTTTGATGTATGCCATGGTCTGTACAAGACCAGATATCGCTCATTCTGTTGGTGTGGTTAGTCGTTTTCTCTCCAATCCGGGGAAAGAGCATTGGAATGCAGTTAAGTGGATTCTGAGGTATCTCAGAGGAACATCCAAGGTGTGTTTACACTTTGGCACTGGTAAGCCGGAGTTAGTGGGCTACACGGATGCAGATATGGCAGGAGATATCGATTCCCGGAAATCCACTTCGGGATACTTGATGACTTTTGCAGGGGGAGCTATCTCATGGCAATCAAGGCTTCAAAAGTGCATCGCTTTGTCTACAACGGAAGCCGAATACATTGCGGTGACCGAAGGTTGCAAGGAGATGTTGTGGTTGCAAAAGTTTTTGCAGGAGTTGAGCTTGAAGCAAGAAAGGTATGTTCTACACTGTGATAGTCAAAGCGCAATTCATCTTTGCAAGAATCCCACTTTCCATTCGAGGTCGAAGCATATCGATATCAAGCTTCATTGGATTAGAGATGTGTTGGAGTCCAAGCTGGTGAAGCTAGACAAAGTGCACACCGATGAGAATGGAGCTGATATGATGACAAAACCTCTCGCTAGGGAGAAACTTCATGTTTGCCGAAGTATAGCCGGTATGCTTGAAGCCTCCAAATAGTCGGGAGGGGGAGTTTGTTGGGTATCCCTCCAATTTGGAGGAAGTTGGGCTCAAATTGTATTGGGCTTTTATCGGGCTTTAATAGGCCCAAGAACCCATTTTTGTTAGGGTTTATTCTTCAGCAAATCAGCTGAGGTATAAAAGCAGCAGCAGACTGCAGTAGCAGCAGAGTGTAGACAGCAGCGGCAGAGGAGCTGCAAGCAGCAAAACAGCACAAAGAACAAAGGAAGAGCAGAGCCGAATTCTGCTCAACAGGGGCAGCGCGCAGCTGGAGATCAAACCTCGATCGGGACATCAAACGAACTCCGATTGGGACGAAATTTTGACAGCAGCTTCACAACACGTGGGGCTAACTTCTGAACGGTCAGAATTTCTATTCGAGCTCTGTAGGTGCTGTTTTAGCTGATTTTGTGAACCACCCGGTGTGAGTGACGAATTTAGTATTTGGGTGATCCAAGAGAGTGTTTCTCTTGAGTTTGGTGATCCAAGGGTTTACCCTTGATGAAAGACATTGTATAACCTTCATAGTGGATCGTTGATTCGGAGTTGGTCCCGTGGTTTTTCCCCACATTGGGGTTTTCCACGTAAAATTCTTGGTGTTGTTTTACTTTACTGCTTGTTGGTTGATTTGATTAGTTCCTATCTCGATTACACTAGAAGGGGAGGAAGATTAATCGCTGCGTTATTGTTTGGTTGAGTACATCCCTAACCCCAACATTTTATTAGGACGTGGACACGTTTGTACATCTCCCATAATATAATAAACTCGACATACTAAATACATTATGACGGATCAGCACCTCGTGGGCAATTCGGGACGAGCAGCAGCTATTGGTCTTATATGAGATTAATTCGTACAATAATTTTGTGATTACATTCATGCAAATGCATCACGATACTTCATTAATATCCGATAGTTAATTAGCTATCTGATTATGGAAGTCCATTTGTTGGCAAGTTTCGGAAACTCTACTAATTCGAACGGCCGGAAGTCTGATGCCCCTCAAATTCATACGTTATCGATTTATTGTGTTCCGTACATCACTCTGGGACTAGTATTGAATGACATATATCTCACGGTGAGAATAGTAATATAGACTAGTTGACAGGTTATATCTTTTACACAGATTTGAATATGCACATGCTTGAGTATGATCACCAAGTGAGTTTAGACCGTTATAAATCGAAACTGAAAATTTACTGTTAAGAATTGAAATTAAAATCTTTTAGTTTTAAAAAAGATTGCTATACTACGATTTATTTCTAAGAATAATTAAGATATTATTTTTTACCTTTTTATATACTCGTATCGTTGCAATTTTGATACTTGATCTTTGTCCAGCCTAATTTAGGACCCTGGCATTTGACTTTGTTTTTTCAATTATAAGAGAGAATTATTGATTAAGTATAATGAAATAAAAATTATAATATTATTAATAAAAAGATACGAATATTCCTACCACTAATATTAATTCTGAAATATTTTAATTATTTAGTAAAAATGTGTTTCTTTTGGGTTTTTGGGTAGTTATAAGGCAAAAAGTAAAGAGAGGGACAGTGTCGGCTGTCGCCTGTCAGCTGAGGGTATTTCTGCAATTACTTGAGAGATGAATGGCAAATATCGGAGGCTGGGTTTCCAGCTGGTTTCGGCGTTGACTGATGACATCAGCTGGCTGACCAGATGGATATATAATTTTCTTATCAACCAGTCTGTCCCCCGTCAGAACCATTGGACCTCTCTGTTTTCCTCTCTCTCGAATTTTCTTTACGAAACATTGATACTGATGGCAAAAGGAAAATTGTAAACAAGTGGAAGTTTAAGAAATCAAGTTTTACTCCAACCTTTTTATCTGGTGCCCACGGTCCGATATTCAAAAGATCAAGAAACTCCAATTAATTTAATTTCGAATGTGATTGACTTATTATGGAGTAAATTTAATTTTTAATCGTGAATTTTTTTCATGTACAATATTCGAATTCTAGAACAAATATCGAGTCACGTAAACCTATCCATATTGGTAAGTTTAATTCGGACTTGTATAGAGAGAAAAAAACAGCCGACAGGAGTTCAACTCATTCTTCTATTATGCAACATTTTGAATTCATTTTTGTGAACTCATTGTATTTCCGGTTCATATATCTATCTTTGAGTAGAATGTCCATGTGAGAGTATGTAAATCAAAGGCCTAGTCATTCTGAAAATTTTAACAGGTAATTCCCCGCAATAGTGGGATGAATATGCATCCATTTGCTGTAATTTTTTGGTACTTCCTCATATTATATGATGGCGTTTCACAACATGGAAGAGATCGGGCTTTTTCCCTAATGAGGTCGACTCATCGGGGTCCAAGGAGCCCGGCACCGAAAGGACCTTCCAGGAATTATCGTCCACTTTGGTCTGTCTGTCTCGGATTTACCCTTTGAAAAAGGCGCTTCTTAGAGGAGAGAGGTGTTCTTGGATTTTTCAAGCTCATAAAGACGACAAAAGTTCTACGTGGGACTGAGTAGTCTTGGTACCCATGATTTCCTAGTTTTTAAATTTTAGATGTGATTCCACGTCCAAATGAGTTGGAACATGATTGTGCAGCAAACCTCTTCCGAAGGAAATTTTTGCGCTAATTGACTTGCACGTAGAGCTATTTTTATTTTCCTTGGATTTCAATCTCTTATCTCGATACCAAATGGCTTAGATAAGCTATTATTATGTGATCTTGTAGGGGTTACATTACCTCACTTTTATAACTCTATCCTACTTTAATTTTGGGCATTGACCCCTTTCCTACAGGAAAAGAAAAACACGTGTGTCTTATTTTGGAATTTGTAGCTTCCTCAAGTGTTACATGTACAAGCGGGAATATAAATTCATGACTTTGTGGACTATCCAGGTAAGCATATGCGGAATACCATTGATATTAATTTCTTGATGCAGATAAGCCTGTAGAAGATTTGGATTTGGATGGTTTAATTTGGTCTTATCTCCTGACATGGATTGAATCATCTCGGTGGAGATTCTGGACAATCCATCAAATGTCATGGTGGCCAATATATTGTAAGTACATATACATGGAAGTATGGAAGCGCAATTTGAAAAGAGAGAAGAGAACACAGACCATATAAATATATTTATTTCCGAAGAATTATACATTTAGCATTTAGTTCACTTTCTTTGAACGCTTTTATATTTTAGCCTACTTCTATTTTCTTTCTTTCTTTCTTTCTTTTCGTTCAATAGCTTTGCTTACTTTTCTGTTTTAATCATTTTCTTTTATTTTTGTTCGTTTTCCTTCTGTCCCTTTAATTACTTCTTTTCGTCCTTTCTATCAGGGAAAAGATAGTCTTTGGTCCCAACTTTGTAACTCATTTTAATTGTGTCTTAATTCTCTTTCTTTTATTTTCAATCTTGTCATTTGTGTTAAACATTTTATTCTTTAGTTTTATTGTTTTCAATTCTCTTGTAAAAGAATATAATATGGCACTTTTTACGGTATAAAATATTTTTGAAAAAATTAAAAGTATTTTGAAAATTAGAAAAAATGAGAAAGATTGTAGAAAGAGAAAGTGGGGAAAGGAGGGCATAGGTCAGTCACTAACGTGCAAATGTCGCACTAGTTGGTGGCCATAGGTGTTGAGCCGTACTGCTCTTTCTCAATTTCTCTCTAGTTTCATTATATTTATTTTGATTTTTTCAATGTTTCGTTTCACTTTTTTTTTTAATTTTCTATGAAGAGAGAAGGGCATAATGAAAGGTCACCAATGACCTCGATGGTATCTGCAATTGGACCTTGTCACCCTTCTCTCCCTCTCTAGGGAGAGAGGGTTTTATCAAAATAATTCTTTAGTTCATATAATATCATTTTAGCATTTATGATTGAAAATTTTGAAGAAGAAGAAGATGAAGAAGAAAACCAAGGGATATTTAATGCGTAAACGCTAAAATCGATGTTAATAGAAAAAAGAGAATGAGGACATAATCGAGAAAATAAAATTGAGGATCAAAACTTGACTATTTTCTAATATAAAATTAAATAAAAGGATGAAGCATAAAAGCAACCAAAGATGCAGGACGAAAATGACAAAGAAAAAAGGAAAAGGATCAAAATAGAAAAGTAAGCAAAATTGCTGGATGAAAATAAAAAAATAGAAAGTGGACGAATGAAAAAAAAGCATCTAAGGGTTGAAAGATCTAAACATGACTAAAGATTTGTAACATTAATGACTAAGATGGGGCCCCCCAAATTTGAAGATTCTAGATGAACCTTTTTAGTCACTTGTTGACGTTTCAAAGTTCCCTTTGGCCAAACTTTTGTAAATAATAGAAAGCAAAACAAAGTTATCAGACAGTCCTCTTTGAATACTTAAGCAAGCTCACGTGGGTTGAAATTCAGCAGCAGAAAATTATAAGCAACCAAACCTGATAATTAAAACATTGATCTGATGTACAATTATATCAATGAGTGTGTAATTAATATTCTTGATCTCGATTCATGACGCTAAGCTTAGTAAATTTAATAAATTGGCTGGTGGCACTTTGTACATATATGTATGTATTACAAAGTTTTTCCTGTGAGCCCCTGAAAGACATGCGATGTAGTAATCCTACTTTGACAGGTAGCACGGTCAACACCAAAATATTGCAGTAAATAAATAAATGAATTTATAAGCACATGAGTTGGATTTTTGTATATATACTGAAAGGACATTATTGAGCATTCCTCGTAATGTCATTATAAAGAATAATTATCTAAATTTTTCTCAATTATCTCACATTTCTGAAAGGTTTCTATTTGACAGCTTCTCCTAATTAATTCAAGCAGGAGACGTAGACAACTAATATTCGCCTTCTTCTATGAAACTAGTCCAATGGCCCAAGCGGTGCACGAATTTTATTCTTACTAACAATATTTTAAAATAATATCTTAACTTAATCATTTTAATCTTTCATTTTTTTCATTATCTTATTAACTTTTATATATATAAAACATAAAAGTATTTGAAAATAATTACAAGAATATCGAATACTTCAATCCCAATACAAATCTTATTCTGTTTTTGCAATATCTATTTCATTATACAGTAATACTTTTTAAGTAAGTTAGTTCGCAAACTTTTGAATTTCTATTTAGTAAAGTGTTGTCTTTGGATAAAAAAATAAAATTTCATATAAGTTATAAACTTTGAAAATTATTAATTATTACTCTTTGAATCACCAATACTAATTCTAATATTTTATTCGACTTCCATTCTAATTACAATATCTATATAACTTCTAAGTATAAGAATTCTTTATTATATATTTTTGAAATTGTATAATTAGTTATATATTATAAATATTAATCCATATATTCAAATTAATTTACAATTTCATCATCTCTATTACTTCACATCATTAAATGCACTAATTCTTCTTTATTTGTGTAGACTAACGCTTTCCCTTCCGATGCATAGGTGTTTGTGCTAAAATATTATCAAAATTAACAAATTCTAATTGAAAATTTTTATGTTATGATATATTCGTATTTTCAGTCAAATAATGAATGAAATATACAATTCTAAGAAAAATATAATTAACTCTTTTACCAAGTTATTTCTTTTATGAGTATTTATATTTCAATTTGCATCGAATATGTTTTCATAAGTAAACTGAATCTTTTTATAAATCTCATATTAATGATTTTCATGTTGTATAAAAATATGAAAATAGATTGTTTTCATTTTTAAATCATAAAAATCAAAAATATTAAAATAAAGTACACAATACTTCTTCAGTAGTATATTATTGATGTTATATATGTATATCATTGTTATCAGAACCGGACCGGACCGATCGAACCGGGAACCGGCACCATGTCTGATCCGGTTCGCTTGAAAACCGAAATTGCAGCTTTGAACCGCCGGACCCATTGAACCGACAGATTTTAAGCAAAATTCCATTGAACCGGCCGGTTCTATGGGTTTCATATTTAATGTAAAAATTGTTTGGTTGTGTAAAGATTTGAACTCATGATCTCTTACTTCTCATACTAGCATACTACCAACCAAACCATCACTACTTTTTTGTTCTTTTAACTTTACTTTTAAGTACTTATTAAAATAAAATATTTATTTTGAAGTAAGAAATATTAAATATAGATACTTTCTTATACTATTGTTATATTTCTTTAAAATCATCATACTTTTATCTTAATTATCATAATTTTTTTAATAATATGAATATTTATTTTATTTTAAATAAACGGGCGGTCCGACCCATCGAACCCCTGGTTGGACTCATAAACCCATGAACCCGTACCCCTTCCAGTTCATCATTCGGTCCGGTTCTGATAACTCTGGTATATATACATATACTTAATTGATGCAATTATAATATATAAGAGCAAAAGGCTTATTTATGAAATTTATTTAAAATATTTTTTAGTTATGGAAAATCTACAAAGTCTTACGCATTGCCAGAGAAATTATGGAAGGGTCAGAGAAGGAGCAATATGCCAAGCTTTATGATAATTATGTTGAGTTTAGAAGAAGCAACCTTGGTTCTACATGTGAGCTCGGGGTTCAGAGAGTAAACTTGTTACCTCCTCCACACTTTGAAAACTCTATATTTGCTTTATTGCAACCAAGAAAGGGTTCTTTACTGGCTGCAGACCTCTGATAGGTTTGGATGATTGTCACTTGAAGGACTATTATGGAGGCCAATTATTGATAACATTCTCACAAGGTGAAAGTCATTCATTCTTTGTTATAGCCTATGCCGTCGATGAGCAAGAGACAAATAAGACTTGGAGTTGGTTCTTAACTAGGCTATTTCTAGACATAGATGATCCTGTTATCCATGGCTGAGAATTTATGTCAGATATGCAGAATGTACTAAGCTTTTCATTTGCTAGATTTTGTCTAAATTGAATTCACATTTTATAGCTAAAAAGTGATTTGTATTTTACTTCTAGGGGCTAGTTAGCTACAGATGCACTCATAGATATTGTGTGAGATATTTGAGAGAAATGTGTGAAAGAAATGGAAAAGCAAACAACTCATTAACAAAATGTGGGATTGTGCTAGATCAAGGATTATGCCCGAGTTTCAAAGGGATATGGAATTGCTCAAGCCAATAAATGAGGAAACATGGAAGTACCTGGCAAACTTGCCTATATAATCATGGACAAAGGCAATATTCATATCCTTTAGTAGGAATCAAAGCTCGACGAACAACATGCATGAGCCATTTAATAGTGCAATTGTGAAGATGAGAGAGAAACCTATCATTACCTTGTTAGAGGAGATTAAGATGTATATCATGAGGATGAAAAATGCTGCTAGAATGGCAAAGTACAAAGGTCCACTTACACCTGCAGCTCCGAGCAAGCTTGAAAAGGCTAAGATAGGTAGCCAAAGTTGGCATGCCACTTGTGTAAGAAATTCTTAGGAACTGTGGTTTCATGTGCAACACATTCATATGAGCAGTGACAAACATGCAGTTGATTTGAAGCACTACATTTTTTCTTGTAGGGAATGGGATATGAATGGAATTCCATGCAAGCATGTAGTGGCATGTATGACGATGAACAATTTTGACCCTAAGAAGTTTGTGCATCTTCATTATTCAAAGGAAACATGGAAAAGGATTTGTGAGCCATATATTCAAACTATAAAAGGGAAAGATCATTGGGAGAAGTAAAGCTTAGATCCTGTTCTACCTCCTAATTACTCTAGGGTTGGTGGTCATTTTAAGATGAAAAGGAGCAAGGCCAATGATATGCCACAAGATCCATACAAGGCAAAAAAAAAGTACAGGAAAATAAAATATGGAAAGTGTGGTCAGCCAAGCCATAACAGGAGACTATACAAAGGCACAATTGTGAAGAACAAGAGGAGTGAGAAAGTTGCTAAGGCTAGTACCAGCTCAGCCGCAAATGATCCAATGGTACTAGTTATTGCCTTATGTAATAGTTTCAAAATATGTGTAGTTATTGCAAGATAATTAATCCAATGGTACATGAGGCTTTTGCGTTGGCTGCAAATATTGTTGCTTTTCGATGATGGTTTTGCCATCAGTGTCATTTTGAGAGATCAAACTTAAAATATACTGAGAAATGGTATTTGTATGGAGAATGCAATAGTAGTTCAAGTGCAATTGTAGGGATGGGCTACTGTTGGGGTTTGTATAGCTCATTCATCAATGTTTTAGCTTGTTGATCATGGAATGGTTAATATTTTTGGGAATTGCAGCTCACTTACTAGTGACTTCATGTTGATAATGGAAATTACTTGACAGTGAATGATTATAAGAAGTCGTTATTTTGGCTCTTTGGTTTGCTATAAGTGTCATTTTGATTGTGGTATTCTATTACTGTTATCTTGACAAGGAATGATTATGAGAAGTTGACAAGGATAATAGTTCATTTTCTTCACAAAAGTTCCATTGCAAAAAGCAAAAGCATAATACATACTTCATGTTCTTCATATGATCAGACAAGCTAATACAACCAACAAACCTAAAGGAATACAAACAACAACCACTCTCCATTACATCAAAACCATTTTCATCATAACCAAACAAGCTAATACAACCAAAAGACCTAAAGGAGCACAAACCACAGTCACTCTTCATTTCATCATAATCCGGCACCTCAATACAACCATTGTCAAAGCTACAATCAAAGACAAATGCCTCCATCTCTTTAGTTGCAGGTCACTCCTCTTTAAATTCTTTTTTAACTTAGTTATTATCCTCTGTTCTTGAGACAAGTTTCTACTGATATACAATTGATCCTCCTACTTAAAATACTTGCACTTCCTTGCATTATCATTCCAAAAAGGGCAACTGTAAAATGAACGTCCTGGATTTGCGACAGTGTTTGATATCATCTTTAGTGCTCGCATTCCGCAATAAGATAGGATGAGTCCACCTCAATCCATGCTTGAATCGCCTTTGTCCATGCTCGAACAACTATAGCTAGAGGCTGTTGAGGCTTGATTAGGATTCATGAGGAAATTATCATACTCACCGTGACATTTGTAGCAATGGGAGTACGAGTAATGGGAATGCGAACTCATCTTTAAGGTGATTTGAGCTTGTTCAACTTTCTTCTGCACCCTCAAATCCTCTTCTCAACAATCTTTGTGCTAACTTTGTTCAATGAGTGGATTGTAGTCAAGATTTTGATGGGGAAGATGATGGTGAAAATGTCTTTGATGGGGGAAGGGAAAGGAGTGACGACGTCGTTTCGGTGGGGGGAGGGGAGAGGAGTAATGGCGTCGTTTTCAGTGGGGGGAGGTAATAGGATCGGACAACGTTTTCTTCTCTCTTTTTTTTCTTGGGGAAGGTACAACTTCATTTTCAGCTTAAGGGGAGGAAAAAAATGACGTCGTTCGTGAAAATCAACGTTTATGCTAACATTAGCCTACTAGATGTTAAATAAGCGTCCACGTCATTTTTTCGTAATAGCAACTACGGAAATTTGACGGTCAGACCAAAATGTTAGGCATAATAACTTTTGAGGATTAAATTGTTTGATAAAATCTTCCAAATTGTAATTTATTAGTTTTTACCTCTTACGGAAGCATATTGGTAGTTTTCTCTTTTTTATTTTTTATGAACCGTCTTCTAGGTTTGGACTGTCAGTCACAAGTCTACCCCTTCATAATCAGTGATTGACCGACCAATCTAGCCAAATATTTCTCATCTTGGAGAATGGCTATTAACAACATGCATTGTATTACTTGTCGAAAGCGATTTGTCACTTAACATTTCCTTTTTCTTTTTTCTAGGTGAAACTTAACATTTCCTCAAATATATGTTGAATAGTCATTGATATGATAATGGCGTAAACTAATTTCTCGTCAATAATCATTATTTGACGTACATGTTCATTCAAATTAACGAAAGATGCATTAATTTGGAGAAATATCATTGACTCGTAACCCTTCTTTCCGAATCACTTTATATTTGTGGCCTGATAAAAAAATAATAGCACGTGATAATCAACTAGTCAAACGCTATGCCTGAAAATTCGTGTTCGCACATTTGTCTGACTGTGCATGTTGGGTCCCCAGAAAGACTACTTTTCTGTTTTCTAAGTGATGATTCTATTTGATTAACATAATCAATATATATAAAGCCGTAATAAATAGGGACAAAACAATAAATTCATTGCTAATTTACATTTTAATATACTATATAAAAATTTTAAAAATAATAATTGATATTATAATTAATAATAATATATGAATTTAAAGAAAATATTCAAAAAAGAAAATATTTTAAATTTTCAATCACTTATTATCATTTTATTAATAATAAATAAACATATACATAATTAAGAACATAAAGAATCATTTATAATTGTATAAAATTAAAATTAATTTAAAAAATTTAAGAATTATAGCTAATCTTATCAAAGTTCAATTAAGTAAAATTTTCAATTCAAGTGATTGGGTCATTTTATCTTAAAGTATTCAAATTTATAAAAATTAATATATGAAATATCAGTTGTAATAAAGAACTGGTAAATAATGAATTTAAAAGTTTTCATAGGCTCTAAGAGTATTATTCTTTCATCAGATGAATTCAACGATTTGATATAAAAATATTCAAATTTTAAATAACGTTTCCTAGAAATTAAATTGATAATTCTAGTGATGTATATATTCCATGAATATCTTTCGTAAAATCTTTTGATATATATATATATATATATACATATTCTTCTATCCCAAACTTAATTTAAATTCACCGCGTTAATGTTTATACAATATAAAAAAAATAAATATGTACATGTTGATATAAACGAAAAACTTATAGAAATTATTGTTTATATCATATAATTTTATTTATAAAATTCGTACAATGCATTGATCCAATAAACTAGCTTGACAATATTCAGATACTATTTGCAGAAAAAATTAATCCAACTGTCAAATCATCAAACCGTGCCTTTGAAACTTCAATATTTGGGCCAAACAGTGTTGTTGAATCTTCAAAATTTGGGCCCATACCTAAGACATTAGTTTTGACACTGTTGGGTCCCGATTTGGGACTTCTCTCCAATATAGTCCACAGAATACTTTTCATGATCTGATATTAAAATGTCGAGAGCTTCTATGGTTCCGAAGAAGCCTTCCATTCCCCAGAACCGTTCGAACGAGACCTTTATGTCTAGTGGGGCTACAGTCTGAAGGAACCATGGAATTTTTCCATGAATGTGATAATCTTTTCTAGTATACCGTATGACGAAAGGTAATTTATATATCCGTCCTACCAGATGGTAAACAATGAAGCATATGATAGAAGTGCCAGTTTGCACATAATCATGCCAATATATAGCGGTAACTGCGCAGTGTTAGGTTTTATTGTCTGGGTTTGGTTGCGATTGTATTCCATAGCGTATTAGACAGGTGTGTTAAATAATTCTAAGATTAGTACGTGTTTAGAATTTTGTACCGGACTAATCCCTCTATTAATTACTCCGTTTTACAATTTAGAAGAGTTATTGTTTTGAACACTGCCGACTGGTTAAACTGGAACTCCTAGAGTTATCCTAGGGTCACCATATCTTTCGATCTTCTTCGGAAGACGTCCAAACGCTTCTCTCACGGCGACAATATTTGGACTTCCATGACCCGTTTTCATGAGTTTTATTTATTTATTTATTTTTTTCTGTTTTCTTGGGCCCTGGCCCATTCAACACTGAAAAAAAAAAGGGTATTCATGGGATTTGCTTTACTCATTACCTTTTGGCTTTTGGTGAGAGTCAAACTTCTCAATGGAGCCAATTCCATTAGATCGATTACATGTGGATGCAGGAGTTTGGAAGAAGAGGACTATGGAGAATGCAGTATCATCCCTCCAAATCTTTCTATTCAAATTGAACATTCTCCACTTAAAATGAACATGAGATTACTTTTGCATCGACCAAATACATTCACGATACGAATGAAAGATCAATTTAAAGGAATCTCCCGTTGAATTCTCTCTCCACATTCCTCCGTCCAAATACGGGGCTATCAATAAAAAGCATGTGTTTGAGCCCCACCTTAAAACTATGAAGAAAAAAAAAATCATGACATTGAAAATCATTTTCCCATATGATAGTTTTTTTTAAATGATTTCCACTTAATTTATCATTTCTTGATTGAATAATCTCCCTTTAAACATAGAAAACACACATGTAGAGAGATCCGCAATCACTAGGAATGTATGTTTTGTGCTAAAAACTATATTATTAAGCTCAGAAAATCATTCTTATTATATATAATCTATACATTACCCCAATTCTATAGATGTGAGCTACTCCCTTTTGCCAATACTATGCGGTCTGACATTCCTCTTATTCGGCTTCCAATACATTAATTTTGCCAATACACGAACTCCTATTATTTTTTATTTTTTATTGATTTAACATTTTGTCAAGATTAATATGGCAGACAAAACAATATAAAATAAATGGAACTCTGAAGAAATTAGTTACACACTGTTTCAGGGTTTACAGCCCTCAATTTCCCATGCGGCCGTGATTCGCGGGGTTGTATTAAAACACTGTAATGGTGCTGTCTGCTTAAGGTGGAAACTAAATAAATTAGTTAATTGATGAATGAATAAATATATAAATAAATAAGAAAAGAGTGAAAATATATTTAAGTACTTATCCCATCAACAAATTGTTGCTCATTATGGAGTTTTTTTTTACTAGAGAAAAACCATGCTCAAACTGAACTAGTTGGGGTCCATTAGACTTCCAAATACCAAAGTATATACCTGAAAAAAAAAATCCACATATGGACATTCTTTTTTGCATACCCTTAACTTTTATTGACTGTCTCTTTGATTCCTCTTTCATTAATATGAATGTAAATCTTTGAATTACTAACAATGACAATGAATGTTATATTTATAAAAGTAAAAAATTAATAAATTGCAATTAACCTATTTAATACAAATTATGAACTGAGTTATGATTTTACCCAAAAAAGAAAAAGGAAAAATCATATCAAATAAGAAAAAAATCTAATTAGCTAACATATTGAGATCTTCATAAGAAAACATCCGTAACAAATGAAAAAAAAAGGAACTCTAGTAATCTTGAAAGGATTGGAATAAGATATTAATTGCAAATATTATATGCAAATGCCCATACAACGGACATAATACATTAATAGAATTTTATTTTTATGGCAATAAAAGTCCATGAGACCGTTTCAATCATTTCTCGAAAAGTTTTTCACATAAACTTTTTTCGCATACTCTCAATTCGTGATTGACAGCCTTTTTGAATCCTCCATCATCAATATGCATAATTCTTGGAATTTCTAACAAAAACAATTAATGCTACATTTACCAAAACAAGAAAAAAAATCTAATTAACTAAAATTTTGAATTGAATATTGAGGTTCCCCAAAAACAAAATGTTTCACCATATTAATGAGAAAAATAATCGAATTAACTAATTAATATAACCTAATTAACATCCGTGCGTTGAGCGGTAACGCATTGTCAACTTTTGTATAAATTAATATATATAGATAAAAACATTGACTTTAAAACTATATGTTCCACCGAGTATAGATAATAAACCATTGTGAATGAGTGTTAAAGAATTAAAAATCATGATAAATGACAAATAAATACGTATAATAGTTTTATGAAATTATAACTTATATAGTAAAAAATAATAAATCTGTAATATACATAGGTATATACAAAGAGTGGGCAATATCATGTAAATATTACAATATTGGAAAATTATAGTGAGTAAAAAGATGACGTATAAAATAAAATTATTGCCTTCTATTTAAGGATATTTAGCCCATTAAACTTAAAACATATCGCGTATCTCAAGAAATCTTTTCAATAATTAAGAAAACTTTCAATTTTTTTAAACATTAATTATATATTATTAAATGCAAAGGATACATATATATTAATATCTGAAATACATTAAATATAAAAAAATTGAAATGTCATAACAGTTCATTTAACTAAAAGTAAAAAGTCAATCAATGTGGAGATAGGGATTTATGATTTGGCTTACGTGGCGCAATCATATTTTGCGTCTCAGCTTTTATATATTAATAGACAGAAAGATTTGCTCATAGAGTCGTTAGACATGTTGAAAAGACCGATTATCATTTTTGCAATAGCCTTATAAACAACATAAAATGTTGGCACCTTAGCAAAGGTTTGTCTATGGCCACCTTAAGAGGTTTGCCCATGACCACCCTAGTAGTGTTCCGTCCCTTATAAAATTAAGGGTAAATTACGCAGCAAAAAAAAAATCACAAGTTTTACCTTTTATCTCAATTTTAGCACAACTTTTCATTTTTGCTATAAAAAATCACAACTTTGTGATTTTATCTCAATTATGGCACGCCGTTAGTAGGCTGTTACGGAAACCGTCTGATTACTTACATGGAGGATAACGGCGTTACGTGGACCCCCAACAACCAATTGGAAAGCAACACGTGTACTAGGATCTTTTTGAAAATAAAAAATGAACCCTCCAGTTTGTTAGTTTATAAATTTGCCCCAACCCTCTCCTCCAACCTAAGGCCCTTCCCTCTCTCGTCTATATCTCTTTTTCCTCCCTCTCTGCGTTCTCTCCCGGCAGCCTCCATCTACTGATTGACACAAATTCCACCACCACGACCTCTACCTTCTATTCCCTTATTTGGTTCTGCATTTTTGCTTTATTATCTTTAATTTAGTATTCGGGATCATGGGATCAGTCGATGCATAATTCCGAAGAAAGGGACGGGGTTTGGTGTGTTAATGGAACGGTAAGGGTGAAGCCCCAGGGGAAAGCAACTCCTTTGGCTGCATAAAGTCAACATCATATTGCCCAAGCGCTGAATTTCGGTTTCGCTTCTACGTCCAAACTAATTCCACTCCTAAGCTACCTGGAGCTCGAATTCCAGTGACCACTTCGCAGGATTGGACGCTCATTTGGACAATCTCTTCATTGGATCAACAAAACCTTCAACTAATTGGAGAGATATGTTAATTTTCAACTACAATTCCATTATTCAATTCTATCACAAAACCTTCATTCATTCTGCACCGTCACGTCAAAGCTGTCCCGTGGGTGATTTGCTAGGTGGGTGCCATAGGACCGAGGAATAATAAATCAAGAACGCCCAACAGTCTGGCTCAGCGGGGTCCAGAGCAGTTCAATTTGGATTTCAAGAATTGATTCCTCGATTTGGTAGATGCAATTAGTTCTTCCAGTCATGGGTGTTGCGTCCTTAATGAAAATTTGACCTTTATTCTGAGATTGAATTCGATTGCATTTTTCCTATCTTCAATTGTTTGATTAAATTTCAGAAGAGAAAGGAGAGGTGGTGGTGGTAGAGGAGTTGGTGGCGGTGGACGAAGGCTGCCGGAGAGAAGGGAGAAGGAAGAGAGAGATACAGAAGATAGCAAAGGGGCTGAGGAGTGGGAGTTGAAGAGAACTAGGGCAAATTTATAAAATGAAAAAATTTAGGGTTCAATTTTTTACTTTTAAAAAGATCCTGGTACATGTGTCGCTTTCCAATTGGTAGTTCAGGGGTCCACGCAACGCCGTTACCTTCCATGTAAGCAATTAGACGGTTTCTGTAACAACTAATTAACGACGTGCCATAATTGAGATAAAATCAAAACGTTGTGATTTTTCATAGCAAAAATGAAAAGTTATGCCAAAATTGAGATAAAAAGTAAAAACTTGTGCTTTTTTGTGTAAATTACCCAAAAATTAATTGTTTAAATTTCTTATTTTGTGACAACATATTTGATTAAAATTTATCTATTATTAATCATGTTTTAATAAAATATTTTAATTAATTTCTTACGGGTTGAATTTTTGTATTTTCAACAAAAATTGAAGTTCCTACAACTTGTAGGATAGTAGCTTTTGTTTTTATATTGGATGATGAGGGCGCGTATTGCACGAATAGTGATTTTCTAAGACTATATATAGATGATATTTTTTACTTTCATAACTTAAAGAACTTTGGAGTTCTATGAGTGGTGTGCATGACTAAAAGATTCCATTTATCGTTTTGTGATTGGTGAGAACCTCAAAAGTTACTTAATGACAAACTACCTAATGCGTTACTTTAGCTTTTATTATTTATATAGCGAAATAGATATAGATCATTGATTATGAATTAATACATTGAGATCTTCGCTAAGAAAAAAATCATAACAATTAAGAAAAAGGGAATATTGAAAATCGTGGTAAAATTGAAATAAGAATTTTTTTTCGTATAAATGAAATAAGAAATTAACTACAAACATGATATATAAATACCAATTTAATGGGCTGATTACATGACCAATTTATTGGTTAAATCGTTCTTGCGTCGGCCTGTTGCATAAATGCTCATTATTTTTTAGTTCGTATTAAATGTATTCATAATCTTTTTTTTTTCCTTTTGTATTTGTGCTCTCATATCATCTTTTGATTTCTAGGATTTTTATAAACGATTCAGTTTGTTGACTCTTTAATTTTATCAGGTATCTGTATATTCATTTTTTGGTTGAATAGGTATCATGATCAATATTTTATTATTTATGATTATGATATGTTGATAATATTTTTTTTCTTTTTTGCTTATTCTTATATTTCCTACGTATAAGTCTCTTAATAGGCTATTTTGCCTTTTTTTTTTCCTTTTGTAATTAATCTGCTTAGTTGGATTTAATCTTTCCTTTTTCTTAATTAATTGAGGCAATCGTGTCACAATATATTAGGCCACATCTTATTGCAAATTCCGCACCAAAAAGGAAAAAAAAGAAAAGAAACAAAAGAATAATTTTCTTCTATTAAGCCCCTTTTATATCCTAAATTTGAAAAAGAAAATAGATGCATTGAATCCTCGCATGTTACATATTAACTGCACGCACGTTTGCATTTAGTGACTGCAAATTAGCGCATTTCTCGCTAGACACACATACCTATTTCAGGCTTCGTCTTATAATATTCTAGGATGTGCCCTTCCATTAAATGAAATCATGTGCAACCTTTGAGGGGTTCGGCCTGGTGACTCTGTGGGCAATCGGTCACAAAATGTCACCCCGATTTAAATCCCCTTTGGATCAGGTTGCAGAAATTATATATCGGTCGCAAAAATTAATTTAATGCTATTTTTTTTACGTAAACTTAGAACAAAAATTTATAACATCAAAGTCTAATTATATATTGATATTTTTTATTCATGAATTTCAGTTCAATTATAGACTCTAAAGTCATCTATCACTACAAAATTATTTTTTTTTATTGAGGATTCAAAATAAAAAATATGATTCTTATTTTAATGTGTAACCCCGTGTTATATCACATAGAGCAAATATAATGTGTGAAATTTGGCCAAAAAATATATGATATTAAATTACTTATAATAATTAAAATTATTTCAAAAATTAATTAAAATTTTAGATGTTTTGATTTTACCATTCCACCCTTATTTATTGCATGAGATATAACTATATATATACTGATATATAGATAGATGGTATTTCGGTAGCATAAAAAAATTGAACAGATAAAAAATTATATAAATTTTTTATAAATCCATATTGTAAATAAATATACAATATGATATAAAAAGTGCATGGTATTTTGGCAACGTAAAAAATTGAATAGATGAAAATATTATAGAATTTTTTTTATAAATATTTCATATTATAAATAAATATACAATACTTCTTTGCTAACAATGATTAAAAATAATTAATAATTTTTTTAAATAGTTTTAATATTTAATGCATTCAATTCAAGAATTTTACTTTTTTTTTCAACAAATGATATTTTAATCATAAATCTTATTTAGACATATACATTTGTGACCTTTTATTTATTTTTCCAATAAATGATATTTTAATAATAAATCTTATTTAGACATTTACATTTATGACCCTATATAAAATTGACATTTATTTTTTAACCCTATTTATATATATAGATGAGAATTTATTTCTTGTATAATATATTTATTTTTAGATTATTAGTAGCATTTATTACGACCATTTATTATTTGAAGTAGTTTGTTTTACTATATACTAGTTGAATGGCCCGTGCAATGTACGGATTTTATTTTTTAGTACTAAATCTAACAATATTTTAAAAGCAATATCTTAACTTAATCATTTAGACCTTTCATATTTTTTATTATCCTATTAACTTTTATATGTATAAAAAAGTATTTGAAAATAATTACAAGAATATCTAATACTTAAATTCCAATGAAAATGTTATTCATTTTTTTTTCAATCTTTTCATTATATAGTAGTAATTTTTTAAATAAGTTGGTTCATAAAATTTTAAATTTTTGTTTAGTAAACTGTTGTATTTAGATTAAAAAAATAAAACTTTGTATGAGTTATAAAGATTAAAAATTATTAATTATTACTCTTTGGATCATCAGTGCTAATTATAATATTTTATTCTATTTCCATTCTAATTATAATATATATATATATAACTTCTAAATATAATAATTCTTTATTATATATTTTTGGAACTGTATAATTAGTTACATATTATATATGTTCATCTATATAATTCACATCAATGATTGCACCAATTTTTCTTTACTTAAGTCTACTAATATTGTCGCGTTGCATGCATGGGTGTTTGATGGTGTTTATTTTGCTCAAATTTTTATCAAAATTAACAAATTCTTATTGAAAGATTTTTTAAAGATATAATCATATTTTGTTAACTCAAATAATGAATGAAATATACAACTATGAAAAAATATAATTAATTATTTTACCAAGTGATTTCTTTTATTAGTATTTGTATTTTCAATTTGCATCAAATATGTTTTCATAAGTTAACCGTATCTTTTCATAAATCTCGTATGAGTGACCTTATTGTTGTATAAAAATATGAAAAACAGATTCTTTACATTTTTTAAATCATAAAAATCAAAATATTAAAATATAATACACAATACTTCTTCATTAGTATATTATAGATGTTACAGATATATACATATACTTAAATGTTGCAATTATAATATAAGGGCAAAAAAACTTACTAAATTTATCTAAAATATTTTTTTAGTTATTATCATGGTAGAAAAGTTATAAGATCTTTTATTTGAAGCATTTTCTTGAAAATAATTTTTTTTTAATTATTTGCATTTATATATTTAATGCGTAATGCATGTACCAATTTTCTTTTACTATATGTATATAGATATAGACTAGAGCATAACTCGTGCAATGCATTGTCCAAACTTAAATTTAGTTTAGAAATTTTAATCGTGCCACGGTGGTATTACGTAAAAAAATTAATTTGAAATATAATGCCAATGCTAATTTTTCTAAGAAAAGTATTCTTTAATTGTTTTTGAAAATATAGATGAATATATAAATAAAGATTAAACATAATTAAAAATTGTTAGATAATAACAAATAATAATTAATAAACAATTAGAAAGAAAAAAGAAAAGAAAAGAATGACCAGCAGAAAAAAGTGAGAGAGGGAGAGAAGAAAAATTGTAGGAGAGAGATAATAAGAGAAGTGGGATGGTTAACAAACATATGAATTTATCAATTTAGCCTTAACTACTTTATCATCTAATGTCTCACAATTTATCATTTTATTTTTCAAGGGTCATTTTCAGAAGTCGAAAGTTAGACAAAATGCCCTTCGAAACTACCATTTTATTTTTCGGTCATTTAACTGAATAACTTCATCTTCATTATATAAGAGTTCGATTTTCATGAAAATCATGTATGGAAAGAGAGCTTTGCTTATTAACCAATTTCGTGAATAAAATCATGCATATAGTCACTGATCATAAAGATATGGGCTGGAAATAAATATCTACCCCGAGGGGAAGTAAAGCAATGGACAGAAGGCCACTATTATGATTTTTCCATCTGCTTTTGGTCGAGACAAAGAGAAAAAAAAAGAAGTGAATGGGAGCAGAAAGAAAAAAGTGCAAATGTAAAAAAAGGGAAATTTTGTTGAGAAATGCAAAATAAATAAGAGATCAATAAATGAGAAGAGTACCAATATGAGTTAATGCTAACGATTCGACGTTTGTTTTTTTCAAATGAAGTTTCTGATTTGAATATTGTAAATGAAATAAATTTTTAAAAGAGTTTTAATCTCTTTAATAAGTTGACCTGATTTAAATTAAATTTGCCGAGACTTCTTGAATTTTTGAATATTAGAGTGAAGAAAATTAATTAATAAAGAGAGTTGTCTAAGTGTATGATATAGAGACAAAGTTGGGCAATTGTAGAGAGAGAGAGAGAGAGAGAGAGAGAGCAGTGCCCGTTTGGGAGGGATGGAGTATATGTGGAGTGGATCCAAAAGAGACACTGATGGGATGAGATGAGATGAGAGGAGAGGGTTAAAAGTACGAATAGAAAGAAAGGTACTCACTTCATTTCAGTTCTCAGTAAGTAAAGTCCTCTCAATGGACTTACCGAAAAAAAAAAGTCCTCTCAATGGGATCTAGTCCACAGGTCCTGGCAAACTTTCTGTCCCCCCTATTCACAGAAATATATATATATATATATATATATATATTTCTTATTAGCTCATTGGTTTGAACATACATAAATGTAATACATATATGACTGGAGGATTAGATATGCCAAACCCAAGCCTGTTAAAATTTGTAATGGATATATGAACTGCATCAAGAGTGCCTAAACTCGACTCGGTACTGTATGCTTAGCCTGGGTCGAGTTGTGGGGCTTAATCCACCCAAGTTGGAATCTGGGCTTGTGAAACCTCAATAGTCGATGTACTCCCATTGTCGATTTCATCGAGTTATCAAGCCTCGGTCTTACCGACTAAAAACACTCGAACCTTTTCATCCAAAGACAGATTTTTCCCTGCAGAGAACTTTCTCTCGCTTTATAGTTTATGATCTCCACTCTCTGTTGAAAATTATGTCTCCTTCACCGGAAACCTCCATCCCCACCGCTCCAACCATCACGAGGAGTTCATTCTCCACCAATAACTTAACCATACGACATCAACGTTTGGACAACAATGGTAAAACTTCTCCATTTTAAAATGCACCATACCATTTTTCCAAATGTTATGTCCCCAATCTTATTAATTGTTTTCTTGGTATTATTATTATTATTATTTTGTATCATGATATTCGAAAACTCAAAAAACTCTCACAGCATGAATTTTCTCCATCTATAATACTCGAACTCGAGACTTTAATTAAGAAAAATGAGTACTGAACTGTTTGAACCAACTCATATTTTCTTAGTATTATTTAGCCTCAATCATAAAGGAAACTTCCCCGAATGTTTTTTTTTATATGAATACTTCCCTGAATGTGTTATGTTTGATAACAAAATCAAACTTTACTTAACTCAATTTAACTTTATTTTTCACTCAATTCAACAACACTATCATTACTCTTTTATCTTTTTCTTTAAATTATCTCTCATACTTTTTATTATCTATTATTTAAATTAATTTTTTAATATTAAATTTTCTCAATTATTCAACACTTTTTCCTCAATTCAACAACACAATCATTACTTTTTTATCTTCTTTTTAAAATTTTATCATATACTTTTTTCAAGTATTTTTGTCTTCATCTTCTCAAATCAAATTAAATCAAACTTAACTTCGTTACCAAACGCTATATTAGAATCTCAAATTGCCAACTAAACCAGTCCATAGAGAAAGTATTGTGATGCATACATAGGTCCACGAAAATTTATGATTTATCTCTTTAAAAGTTTTAGTAAAGAGGAGAAAGCTTTTGAACCCTTTGTACATTACTGTCAAATGAGCCATCAGTCCCAGAGATTTAGGGCTCTGGAAAGGAACTTAATTAAAGGGGCGATCAGTCTATTCTTATTCGATGTGGCGGTGTGACACAATATAAAAGAACGATGCATTTCAATAGAATTTTGTATTAATTTTCTAATGTGTTTCTTGATTGATATGATATGAACATGCCAAATTAATGCTCCCAAAACCATAATCAACTCAAATACAAACCCTTGAACATATACATATGCACCCGAAATTGACTAACCTCATAATGTAACATAATAGTTGCAGAGATATATATATATCTACTATGTTCAAGGAACGAAAATATCACTGGACTTGAACTAGATCAAATTACGCGAAGTAAAAAAAACTTAATGGAGCTAGGGCATGCATGACTTCTTCAACACAAAATTGAGGTATAATTAAGGCCTTTGAATAGAAACGGATGGAAGAGGGGCTAGAGTATCAAAAAGATCAGCATCGAGGCATTTAACAAGAGAAATATCAGCTAGACTCCTCGAGTCAATCCAAGTCAATCCCAATGCCCTTTACACTTCTATTACTATGCCCGAAGAATGACCTACACACACACTCTCTCACACACACATACACATACACATTGCAATTACTCTCCACCACTCCCCTTTCCACCGCTTTCCAATCAAAATACAAAAATAAAAGAGCCTTTCAATATTCCGCCCCTCTCTTGACTTTCAAAGACACCTCCCCTATTTATTTCCTCAACCAACCTCTTATTTCCCATTAGAATAATCGCCCCTCCCCCAAATTTAATAACCCCATGCCAATCTAAATTTTTATTCATTTTGTTAGAGGGAAAAAAAGAACTTAGTAGTTTCAATTTGCTGGTTGACAAATTTAACAATTATTGTCCATAAACTTTTTATTACAAAATTTGTACATGAAATTGCATTTTCGTTTCATTAATCTATGGCACGTTGCGACCTGCACCGGCAAGTGAAAATGATATACCGACATCCGAGCATGATTTGTCTTAGCCAATAGATCAAGAATACCTTGTGCTCTAAAAAAATATCTAAAAAAATATTTCCATCAATGCTATGCAATGTGAAAGAAAATTTAAAATAGTGGAGGTGGTAATTTTAAACTCCGAAAATCTAGAGGATCTTTAACACCATAATTAAAATTCGAAAGAAATTTTTCGGGTGGAATTTTCGAAAGAAATTTTATTGTTAATTAATCCATCTAAATTATGTCGACGACACAACGAATAGCATTAGTTCTTATAAAACATTTTTTTTGAGTGAAAATGAAAATTCTAGGGCTAATGAAGTTCTCCGATGAGAATACAAGGGTATTTTCAATCAATTGACTGATATTGATTCCCTTTCAGGCTGACCCCTAGCTACGAGTCCTGTGAGACGATTGAAATTTTTTCCTTGAATATTTTATTGAATCTTTTTACTTATATACGAAGATATGAAGATGAAGATATATTAAGTAAACAACCGGACAAAAGAACTGATGAGGAACTCACACGCACACTCTCTCCCTCTGCATTTATTGACGTCCTCTCCCTCTTCCCCTGTCACTCTCTGAGTCTGATGAAGATTCTAATTTAAGCCCTAACAAGTAGGGTTTCCCTCCCATGTTTACTGAGCTCCCACCACCTCTTCATCATCAGTTCTTCATCTCATCCTCCTCCTCTGTAAGCCCTCCTTCCTGTACTTTGAGTAGGGCTCAAGTTTTTCAGTTTCTATGCAAAATCTGATAAAGAGAGGTATGGGTTTCTGCTTATAATTGTTGTGTACTCTCACTCCATCTCTCGACGTTCTTTTTGCTTTTCATTTATTTATGTTTCCCTTATTGTTCATCCTTTCACAGGGGATTCTTGTTCTAGGTTTTGTCTATTTTATAAATAATTTTTTCTTTTTCTTTTTTTCAATTTTGAGAGATATACATATATATATATATATGATTTAATTAATGTCTTTTTGGGAGGTGAGAAGGATTTATATTTTACTTATTTCTTAATTTAATGTGAATAATAAAATAAAATATTGTTGCAGGGTTGCAAGGTGGCTATAAGAAGAGATGATGTGTTTTGCTTGAAATTTCAGCAACAAACTGAAGAGCATCTCTCTCTCTCTCTCTCTCTCTCTCTGCTTGATCAATTACTCAAAGTCTTTTCCTCATCATCATCACCAACTCAACTCATGGCTTCATCAAATAGACACTGGCCTAGTATGTTCAAGTCCAAGCCCCATCAATGGCAACACGAGGTGAACTCGTCTCTCATGTCGTCTGGATGTCACCGGAGCCAATATTCATCGGGTAATTATTTGAATTGCATATGAATCATTTGCAAGATCATACAACTCTCACATAATTGAATCTGACCGCTAGCTGTACTTCATACCATTACAAAAGACCATCATCGGAACATTTCATTGTTTATACTTATCGTCATGCTGTTCGTTTAGGTACCAAACCCTAGCCCATATCCTTGTGTATGCCCTCTCGCAACCATTGAATTTGAATTTGATATTGAAAGTAACATAATTGTTCTTCTTTGATTTTCTTTTTATAATATATCCATTCTCTAGGTATTCTTGTTCGAGCTATAAATTGTTAAAAGCAAACATTTGTTTTGATTTTCAATAACTTCAGGATGCGAAGAGCGCACACCGGAGCCAAAGCCAAGATGGAACCCGAAACCTGAGCAAATTCGTATCCTCGAGGCGATCTTCGACTCTGGGATGGTTAACCCTCCAAGGGACGAGATACGGAAAATTAGGGCTCAGTTGCAGGAATATGGACAAGTCGGGGACGCCAATGTCTTCTACTGGTTCCAGAACCGGAAATCGAGGAGCAAACACAAGCTCCGCCACCTCCAGAACTCAAACAAGCAGCAGAATCGCCAGTCAGCGGCGGCTGCAGCAGCCTCAGCTTCACCCACATCGTCTGCCACCAACGCCTCGGCGGCCCCTACCTCTTCCTCCTCCTCCTCGGATAACAAGTCCTCCCCCAAAGACAATGGTGCCGGTGCCCCAAACAAATCATCCGCAAGCACAATCTTCTCTCTGGGCCCGTCCAGCATGATCGATGCATCAAACAATTCCCCGAGCTACTCCTCGAGCCAACAAGCCCCATATTTCCCAACCCAAGAGGAGATCCTCACGGAACCATTCCTCTTCCCCTCTAGCCATGGGTTCCAATTGTCCGAGCCACAGGTTCCATTCCATGGGCAGCCCATGGTGGGGCACTATGGGAGTCTCTTGCTGAGTGAGATAGTGGCTCATGGAGGAGCTTCAAAGAAAGTGAAGATGAATCCTAACGCTAATGCCACTTCAAGTGCTCATACCGCCGTCCCATCCACGGCTACTGCAAATGCAACCGTTACTGTCCCATTCCTGTCTTCCTTGGACCAAGTCCACGGTGAGAACGTATATGAATCATAGCTCTTAAACTTCCAACCCTAACTATGGATATGCTAATTTGAGAAGAGAAGATAGACCCTTGAGAGTAGGGCAAAAGTTGGTAGGGGAATAAATGTTTGTTCGTTTAATTTGTTTAGACAAATTTGGAGTAGCAAAACATTATCCCTGCTCTCAATTATTTCATTAGCGGGTCAGACTATTGATTTGATGTGTGTTTGGCGGGGCAAATGGGGAAGAATAGGATCTTTCCTACGTCAAATTTGGCAAGAAAGGAGGAAAAAAAGACGAAAATTAACAAAGAAAAAGAATCAAATAGTCATTTCAGATCCGGAATTTGCTGCCCCTTGTCATGAGAACGTGTGCATGGGCTTTGGTGCTATTGCTTATTCAGTCACTCTATAGCTTTGACTGCTGCTTTTTGTTTACATGTAATGAGGATATTGATGATGATGCGCAAAAATGTTTCCCTCCTATTTTTCTTCTTTTTGCACCTTCCTTATTAATGTTGCACGCAGGAGCTGGGGTGCAATTGACTGGGGAACCGAGGCCGGCAGGGGACTCTCCAGTGACTGCTGGCAGTGGGGGTGGGGTGCCAAAGTTGACCGTGTTCATCAATGATGTGCCATTCGAGTTGCCGGCAGAGCCCTTCAGTGTTCAAGCAGCTTTTGGGGACGATGCGGTGCTGATCAATGCTGCCGGTCAGCCCATCCTCACGGATGAATGGGGCCTCACTCTTCAGCCACTCCAGCATGGTGCCTTCTATTATCTGGTATGTAATTGTCCTCTTAAAAATCAAATAAGGACTATAAACGGTTGCGCCATCTCAAACGAGACATACATATAAATGTAAACTAGGTTGACATAATATATGTATTGAGACTTTCTTGAACCTGTAGACTGATGTCAAAGTAGATTGTATACATCCCGTTTGATAACCTGATCATTAAAAATCTCAACGTCTCTCAGGATAAATTCAAGAAAGAAACTATTAAACAAGACAAAATAATTCGATAAATGGTAAGGCGTTGGTTCATCTAGTAAATATATTTTTGTCAAAACAGCTTGACATTGTAACTGGTGAGCCAACCAACTACCCCAGCGTCTAAACTTCATGAGTCCCTTCTTAACTCAAGCTAGTTAAAGTTAGTAATAGACATTCTTCTTGTGTATGAAACGGTGAGAAGTCTTTTTTTTTTTTTGGTAGCTCCTTGTTCATTGGGATAAGTAGACACTCTCTTTTTTTCAGTAAATTCATTGATTACCAAGTGGTTCTTTGACAATTTATCTTCTTGTTTTGCAGATATGAAGTTTAGCTAAGCTACGAATGCGTGGTTACTGTGCTATCAATGTCATTTGCTCTATCTCTCTGTCTCTCTCTATCTCTATCTGTGTCTGTCTGTCTGTCTGTCTGTCTGTCTCTCTCTCTCTCTCTCTCTCTCTCTCTCATAGTTATAGGTTTAAAATTTAGGCCATGCTTCCGATCGATATGTAAACAGCATTTGGTTGAACGGTTCTGTTCGATTGAGGATTTACCAAGCAATCTAATGAGTAATGTGCTTTCTGCAATGCACGATTGGTGGAGAGAGTATTACATATATATTAAGATTATTATATACGAATATCTATCTATAAATGTATCCTCTGTTCAAGTTTGTGTTTACTTGTTTGTATTATATTTTTCTTTTGGGTGCTAGGATCAAGCTTTAAATGAATGGGATGCCCATAAGCGACGTTACAATACTGGACATTGGGGTTATTGGTCTAAATGCAAAATGCATTATTGATCTAATACGCCTGTAATTAATGACTTTTGTAATGTAGATTAAGGGCTAGATAAAATTAGTCTTTACATATATTGAAAGTGATAATTAAAAATGTAGACTTTCAATGTCTAAAAGAATTACAGATAGCTAATAAATATAATCAACGCAGATAGAATTAGTTCACGAACTTAACTGTTAATTAGCGCTTGATCATCCATCGTAGATAATCAAGGCTGGGGCCTACGATATAACGGAGATAAGGGGCCCCTTGAGCGGATATATATATATGGTTCAATATATAGACTATAACATTTTTCAATATAGTATAGATGTACGTACGTGCAGGTTAATATAATTATATTTGATTATGCATAAAAAGATATGAACTAGTGCCTCAAGTCGGTCGGTCGGTCTCATCTCATGTCATGGGAGTAGAGACAAAGTTCCAAAGTTGAAATTGGAGGGGAAGTGGGGGAAGGATGCAGAGACAATTATAAAAGAAGTGGTTTTTGAGTAATATACGTGAATCCTTTAAGCGATTCAGCGTTTATTTTCTTTAAAATTTCGGGTTCGAATTTTATAAATTGAGAAAATCTATAATCGGGAGAGTTTTACTCATTAGTAAGCCGAGAATCCATTGAATTTTTAGATATCACGGTGCATAAAAAAAAAAAAAAAGTTGTTGACTATAGTCAAACTGGATGATCAGTACGTATTCCACAGGCAGAGATGAGGATAAATTACGTGCACAATCGTGAGAACAGTAGACTTATGATTGTAAATCTCACTTTTTTGGGAGATTTGATTGAGTGAGTGATTGGGATATAACAATGGCTCAGCACTCAGCCCCTTCACTTCACTGCAAACAAAAATTTATATTCCTTCCCCGCTTTTTCTTTTGCATGAACCATCACGTATCTATCACTCCATCCCACCACGCACCCTCTCCTTCATCAATCATTACTCTCCACGACCACGACTTTGCATACGTATTATTTTCATCTACACATATATAAATATATCTGGTCCTGATAATTCGGTATTTATTTTCCTCAAATGAAGTCTTGAATTTAAATATTATGAATATAGAAAATTCACGATTGGAAAAATTTTACTTCAATGAGCTGAACAGTTTATCAAACCAGAATTAATTAAAGCCTATTGAATTTTCGGATGCATGCCAAAATATATGTATATATATATATATATATATATATATGTTCTTTCTTGTGAAAAAAATTAAGTCCTAGACTAGTATTTCAGACCAATTGATGAAGTTACGGCAAATCTGGCGCAGAATTATGTTGAAATTCTTAGGGGCATTTCACAATGTGGTTCATTAGTATACAAAATCGGGCAACTGCAGAAGTTTGTCTTAGGAAATGCATATACTCGGAGTATCTCCCCGGTCGAGGGGATCTGTAGTTGTTCATGTTTTTCTGTAGTTGTTCATGTTAGGCAACTCTTTTTTTTTTTTATTATTACATTAGACAACTGATTTTGATCAAAATAATTTTTTTCGGTTACGAGAAAGGTCCATACGTGTAGTTTTACCTGAATATCAAACATGAGACGTCATTTTGATCGCTAGGCGAGAAATACGACACTGCGCTAACACTCTTTATTGATCCCAATAATATAAACCGGTGGAAATAAGTACACGTTGTGTGTGTGTGTGTATATATATATATAGGGTAATTACAAGTTATGTGTATATTGACTTTGGGAAAAAGTCGTCTATTGTGGCTGAGCTCTAGGGTGTTAAAGAGTGGTCTTTGATTTGGCAAATGTCAAGTTTTCTATTTTGCTTAATGCACCTTTTTTGGATCCAAGCTTCTCCATGGCCAACTTTGGGTTAGTTTCGAGTATTGTTAGATTTATTTAGAATATTAAGAATATCTGAAAAATTGACCCGTTTATCATAATAGTTGCACTATAGGTCGGAATGAAAAGATTTTTGTATATTGATAATATATTAGATTCCGAAATACGAAGGTAATATGATTTAGTAATATTTAGTATGTAAAGCAAATTAATGAAGAACGATGCAATTTTATAGTTATTGGCTTGTTTGATAATCATAATATTTGTTAAAAAAGAATAACATGTTGCATCACAAAGTGGGAGTTTAGTCTTACCCTAATTAACAGGCAATATATTACAAATTAATATGTTATCCATTACGAATTACAATCATTTTAAAATACGATTTACGGTCATACGTATTACGTATTACGTATGATTTCAGTAGTGATATGGAAAAGCAAGGACATATAGGGATTGTGGCAATTTTTTCACATTCCCATGGTTGGTCCTTTTCGGTATTTTAAGAAAACCACCTCTTGAACGGATTCACAATACTTGCCCCCGTTGCTTTCTTTTGTTTTTGTTTTTTTGTTTTAATGTATATGAGTATTTTGCTGGCATTCATTTTGCAGCCAAATGAGAGACAACTTAGAAAATTAGGGGATTTAGCTTAGTGGTTAAGGAGGAGTTATATATCCATTCGATTCTAGGTTCGAAATTTTTTAAAGTTACCAGAGCACATTTAGCGTAATTATTCGCTCCGTGTGCGGAAATTCAGAAACCTCGGGAATTAGTCGGGGTGAAGTCTAGACATCCTTGGATTAGGAAAAAGAAAAAGGAGAGAAAACCTAGAAAAAGCTCGATGAATCCCGGGATTTTAAAAAGAAATCAACGAACCAAACCACCCCTTATCTCATTCTTTTGGTTGATATAGAATATGCTTACATTGTTTAATGGAAGTTCTACAGGTCACTTTCAGTAATCATATGAAAATCCTGGATCAAAGTGATTCAATGAACGGCACAAATTGTAAGCCGGTCGTGCATATCGGATCTTAAAGTGAAGAAAAAGAACTTCAGTAATTCAAAATGCATGAACACTAGGGAATCAATAAGGGAGGAAAAATTCGCTCCCCCAAGTTTAGCTAGTCAGGGATATGCTAATCTATCAAGTAGACAAGTGGGGTGCTGACTACAGTAGCAGAGGACATTGAGTTAACTCAAGGACGACTGTCATCGAGTAAAAAAGCATGACTAGATTGTTGACTTGATGAAGCGTCGAGTAGCTACGTGATGCCGACTGCCCCGAAAAGAGAGTACCTGCGTGCCTATACTCGCACGTTTAAGTGCACGAATTTGCTAGTCTAACAGTCTTGTATGTGCAAGCTGCACTTTCTTGCGTCTGTCGCGTTCTCTTCTCGCTTGGTTTCTGGCTTGAAGTTGAACTCGGAGGAACAACCTAGACATTCAATCTGAGCTCGATTATCTCGGTGGTTCTAGGAAGTCGCGATGCCATTCAAGTTCAACCAAATCAATCAACTGTTTTCGCCTTCACGAAGCTGGGCTTTATCAGAACATTTGATCATATATTGCATTGCAATCCCTCGCATTGTAATTTTTTTCGGCTTCAACTTGGAATCACCGTTCGTACTCGACAGACTCCAGTCCATCATCACTTCCAAACCTTAGGCTTAGACAGGCAGTGACATATGAGTGGAAGAGAGCCAAGCCAAAAGTATAATAACAAGAACAAGAAGAACAGAAAACTAACACAGGGAGAAGACACGGACACAGAGGCAGAGACAGAGATAGACAAGGCCCATAATGAGTTATGGGGTCTGAATAGGAAGGACTGAGGTGGACAGGTGATGTTTGGTCGACTCCGATAACTGTGTTTGACAATGAAATGAAAATGAAACGAAACCAGACAAAAGAAGCTTGTAGCATGACTTGAATTACGGTAATTCCGCGTGGAGTCATGTGATGCACATGACACCGTATCATGTTAGAATTTTTTAGAAGATAAAGTAATTTTGATCAGAGGCGGTTTACCGACTTGGCATCCGCTGATTGGTTAAACGCCCAAACAGGGCCTTCCCCTCATGAGGGGTATTACGTGCAAACAGTGTTTTTGGAGGACAGTGATGATCTCTTCTAAGGCAAAATCTGATTTTGTCTCTAACTGCAGATTATGTTATATGAACCTTCCCTCTCTCAAGGCCATGTGAGAAAACAGATAACCATTCAGTATCCAGCAGAGTCTTCTCCCGGAACGCCTTTTGCAGCCCGAACCATCAATCTTCTTGGCAAATTAAGCCATCTTATAGCCAATTCATCGAACGATCTTCGAAAGTTTGCCTTCGCCTTCCTTCTGCCTCCAGAACAAAAGGAAGGTCAAGATCTCTGTTTGTTAGCTATTATAACAATATCCCATGCAAGCAAGAGCATGGCTTAGCGTAGTTTGCAAGTAATCTCATTTCGGACTTAAAGAACCGTAAAGGCGAAGGAATGGAAGGTAAATACTTCAAATATAACTGTATTATTTAGTGTGGTCTCATATACAACAGAAGACTACTTGGTTTTAATCCACAACGACAAAAGCTCAAAGTACAAACATACACTAAATGAGTGAAAAACAAATGAAACAATACAGTAAAATGGAAAGGCAAAGGTATAGCTCCTCCTACATTTCTCTTTCCAGCTTAATTTCTTTATGACCTAATCTGCTGTATATATATGTAGAATTTTATCACGCCAGATGACCATTTCCGAGCCCGTCCCTCCACACCCTTCTTATGAGGAGCAGCACCCGACTTTCTTGACGGCCGAGACGTCGTCCCTAGACCCCACGTTGATCATCTGTCCCTTGGGAAGCACGGTGGGGTCATCCCCTATGTCGAGGGCCTTCCTGCTGACAATGCGGTAGATCTGAGTCAAGACCTCCGTGAAGGCATTCTCAACGTTGAGCGACTCGAGGGCAGAGGTCTCCATGAAGAAAGTGTTCTCACGCTCAGCGAAGGAGCTGGCATCGTCGGTGGACACAGCACGGAGATGGCGGAGGTCGGCCTTGTTCCCGACGAGCATAATCACGATGTTGGACTCGGTGTGGTCCCGCAGCTCTTTGAGCCACCTCTCCACATTCTCAAATGTGACGTGGCGGGTTATGTCATAGACTAGCAGGGCCCCAACTGCTCCTCTGTAGTACGCACTCGTGATTGCTCTGTATCTGTATAACAGAAGAAACAAAATGAATATGAGTAGAATAGAAGAAACAAAATGAATATGAGGACCCCCACAAGAAGCTGCATCTCGAAGGAATCATGATTAATTTCATGGAAGAAGCGAATGTATTATGACCGCTAAAACTGCATGATACGAAGTTCAAGACCAAAATTCAATTGAAATAATCAATGTGTATACAGAAGAAACAAAATGAACATGAGGCCCCACAAAAACCTACATCTCGAAGGAATCGCGATCGATTTCATGGAAGAAGCGAATGTATTACGACTGTTAAAGCTGCATGATACAACGTTCAAGAACAAGATTCAACTGATATAATGAATATATGTACAACAGGAGAAACAAAATGAATATAGCGCCCTACAAAAAGCTACATCTCGAAGGAATCATGATCAGTTTCATAGAAGCAGCGAATGTATTATGACCGTTAAAGCTGCATGATACAAAGTTCAAGACCAAGATTCAAGAACAAGATTCAACTGAAATAATGATACAACACCATGCTTCATTGGTGACAAGCTATCAAGTGTCATCAAACCAATCCGTGAAGAGAATCATGGATCCTTAGTGGAGAATTTTCTGAAGGAAAAACTAATATACCAAGATAAAACAGGATGAATCCTTATTCTACCTCGTATAACTTACAACTGAGCTGTAAAAGAGGGAAATAAACAATCATCGCCAATTTTTCAAGCTTCAATGCATCGGCCAAACAATGTCACCGAGGATCGGGGGTTGAAGAGAAAGGTATCCAATGCCTTAACACACATCACATGGATGAACAATTCAATGACTGCAGTCTAATCAGTTATGCATTCAACGTTGGGTGGAAACGGGAGTTAGCACAAAGAAGGTATTAGCATGGAAAAGAGTTCATTGCATCCACCAAAACAAAACCAGGGACACCAGACAAAGATTAACCATCGTTCCAATAGAAGAACGACGATTTTTGCCTCTTCGTAATTCCTATAGCCCAAGTCTCCCATCAAACGTGGCCGCCCAAATTCTTCCAAATATCTATGAAATTTTCAAGCCAATTTCAAGGCAATAAAATCTAGACAGAATTTTTACAGACTTGAACCTTAACTTTGCATCATTTCTTTCTAATTATTCATCCATTACCGAAACAATCAGCAAACCGCCTTCCTACAAAAAAAGATAAAAAAAATCCTCAAGCAGTGGCAATGCTCAAGATACACCCCAGGGGCCAAGATCAATGCCAAACAGGGCATATGACATACAGCGCATTGGCATAGAAACACTCAGAGTAAGATGATTCATTGGTTCACTGCCCAATTTCGCTAACCAAATGCCGAAAACAGATCAAGATATGCCGCTTTTCGATAATCGGAAAAATAAAAATACCAGCAAGACAAATCACTTTCTTTGGTGAAAACAACTCTTCCCCGAACAGATCGAAATTACCAAAAGCGTCCATCAAGCGTTTCGGGGCAAACCCAACTGCGCTTCTTAACGATTCTCGTGAAACATTACCAGAAAAGAAAAATGGGAAGATTGATGATCACCTTTCTTGGCCAGCGGTGTCCCAAATCTGGGCCTTGACGGTCTTATCGTCGACCCTTATGCACCGAGTCGCGAACTCGACCCCAATCGTGGACTTGGACTCGAGGCTGAACTCATTCCGGGAGAACCTCGACAGCAGGTTCGATTTCCCGACGCCGGAGTCTCCGATCAACACAACCTTGAACAGGTAATCGTAATCATCGTCCGCCCTGTAAGTGCCCATCTGGGAATCGATTCAGCTCCTCGCCCAATCCAATGCAGCCGGGGCCTTCTGGGTGAAACGCAAGAACTGGGAGATGTCAATCTTATCTTTTCTTGAAATTTTCTAGTTTTCGGATGGATTCAGGTTAATGTCGGGGTAGAGAACGGACGGGAAGAATCTGAGGGGATGTTTGGTTAATGAGGAATTATAACATAGAAATGACTCGCCACCACTGAAATTGCAGAGAGGAGGGCGGGAGGTTACGATTCATCTGTGACTATTCTTGGTGGTGATGGCCCATGGAAGGAGGGAGAAGGAAGGAAGATCATCATCAAAGATTTCCCACGCCAAAAATTCGATTTCTCTCTCTCTCTCTCTCTCTCTCTTAAACTATTTTTTTTTTCTAACCCGGGGTGTCCGGATTTCGCCCGACTAATCCTCACGGCTCCGTGAACTCCCGGCGGCGCACAGGGCAGATAATTATGCCAAAGGCGCTCCGGTGGCCCAAATGGGATTCGAACCTGGATTTCGGTGCAAACTTGAGTGCACATTAACTATTAGGTCGAACCCTTCAAATTTTTTTTAAAAGTAATCTTTATTTAGCTTAACATATGACATGACAAAGTTACGTGACGGTAGACCACATCCCGCCATTTCCTAACGATATGAACTTTGGTATACGAAATTAGGATGATGGCCGTGCTACACATGGGTTTTATTAAATGCCGTGGATGGATTATCAAATCTAACTAATCTAAGTTCAAGCTAAATCACCCACCAATTCTCCTGATAGTATACTTTTCTTTATTCACAAAATTTAATCTTTTTATCTAAAGAAAAGACGGTTGGGCCATATAAATCAATTCACATTGGCGAAATATATAGTCTGATAGATTAGATTAATTCCATTTCTGAACAATATATGTTTCCTAGATTATTTCCATTTCATGTCATCACAATTGGGTTCGAAGCAAGAATATATCGATCGATTAGAATTCTAGGGACGGTTAGCACCTTTTCATTACTTTTTGCCGGTCGATTTAAAAACTCTTCAAACAACAGCACAAAATTCTCACCCACTATTTTTAACCTATTCCAAACCAGAGATTTTTTTTTTAATCCCCTTATTGCAGAAGGCAAAGAGAAGGCCGGGAACTAACGCGGGTTGATTAAAGTTGTTTGACACATGTTTCTCTTAAGTAAAATCTCGAAATCGAGTCTTACAAATGATGAAAATTCACGTTTTATAGCTTTATCCCTTAACAAGGCCGACCATGCTTTAACTGGATTAATCGGGATCCAATTAAACTTTCGAATACCAGAATGTATACACACAAAAAAAAAAAGACAAGACGGGGGTACAGGAAAGCTACTATATCAAAGTAGTTGATTATCATCCAGGAAATGCTAGAATATCATTTCCAATGGTATAACATTGAAATTGTAATTGTAGTCGGAAATGCTTCTGGTTCGTCAAGGTAAAAACATAAATGTGTGGACAGTTGCTAACGCTGAAAAATCAGTCTTGACTATCAACCAGCAAGAGCTTTCTGCAAGAGCTTTCTGCAAGCACTGTATAGATTTTGGTTCTCATACATGAGAGGACGATAATCTCCTCTGCGCGAAACCTCGGAGAGACGATCATTTCCGAGCTTCGGCCTTCTTCTGTTCTTTGGCTGGAAAACACAAATATGGTTTTTAATTAGTTTGGAAATTTGAAGTTCAAAGACACAAATTTTTGCAGTCCCAACATATATCTAATAGATTACCCGCTTTCTCCTCTTCTCGCTTTTTGGCAGCTTCTGCTCTCTGTTGACGAATAAGGGCTAAACGCTCTGCACCAAACATTATCAAATAAATGTTACACCAAAAGGCGCAAAAGAAACAACCCACGGGGAAGATAAATTCAAGAAATATGTGCACCACAAGAGGCAAAAATTTGAATGTAGGAAAAGCCCTTTTATTACAAATTCAGTCGAAAAAGGGAGGGGAAAAAAAGGGGGATGATTTGCCTCTTTGATAGGGGAAAATGGAGGATTCAATGGTAGCACTAGTACCTAAATCTTTCCTGGCTTGCTCTGTTTTCCCTTGTTCCTGCAGCCTCATGTACCTTTCATGGGCTCTCTGCTTCTCTATCTCTTCCCTGCACGACAAAATAAACCGAATGATGACTGAACAACTGAAATTAAACTTTCATGTATCTCCTTCTTCATTATCATCTGAAATTATTTATCTAACCAACACCCACCCTCTCCCCTCCCCCCCCCTCCCCAAAAAAAAAAAATTCATAGACAAGATGACAGGATATTTTATGTTTAGTACAAGCAAAGAAATGGTCAGGAGAACAAGAAACCTTTCTCGCCTCGAGAGTTCGGTTGTTTTCCCAGTCTGCAGAGTACACAGAAAGCATTTCTAAGTACTCCATTCTATAACTAACAGAAACAGAAGCAGTGCATAAACATTCAATGAAACTCACATCAGCATTCTTAGCTTTCACATTCGTTGGCTTCACTGAGTTTGGGTTTTCAACCTCAATAACGCTTTGGGTTCCCTTCCGCTTCTGCTAACATAGTCAGATGACAAGAAAATTAGCACCCCATGTAGCGACCAAAAGGTAGTTAAAGAGGGAAAACATCACGTACTTCGCTTTCTTCCCCAGATTCTTCTTCAGATTCTTCCTCTGATTCTTCTTCCTCTTCTTTAACCTCAGCCTCTTCCTGCATAATATATAATATACCAATTGCTTAGTAGAGAAAAAATGCAATAGACAGCAGTTGCTCAACATTCAATTCGATAAAGTTGAAAGGGAAGAGAGAGAGAGAAAGAGAAAGTAGAGTGACACCTTCTTGAAGGAGCGAGGGCGAGTGGATGTACCAGCAACTGTAGTCATTTAACCCATACATGCAAAGTCAGATAATTTTTAATGGCGGCAAAACTATTCCCGACTATCACACACCGAGTAACAATAACAAAGATATAAAAGAAATTAGCATATCCAACATTTCACAGGTTAGGCTTTTCGACACTCATTAATTACTGCTTATTCCTCTAACTTAAAATTAGCGTTCTCCCTCTCCTCGTAAGCATCTACCTCCATATGCTTATCAGAAAACAAGTACCAATATCTGGCATACAACTTATGATCCGACTGTTGCATATACATTTGTTATACTTCAATCCTCCCGTAAGTAGATAAACAACTCAAATTCTCCTCAGATAGTTCCAAAGATTCGAGGAAACCCCAACATGGCATTTGCAACGAACGCAACTCTCTTTCACAATCGACGCAAACGACTCGAATTTGTGATTCTTTACTTAATTCACTTTCCAACTCATTCACATACTCTCCCCGACAAATAATATTGAGCAAAGCACAGCAGCAATAGAACACCAATCTCTCCCTTTTCCAGCAAAGATAGCTCTTAAATTACTCTACCAAGATCTCAAAACCAAATAGATCCACCGTAACCCCCTGCCCGAACTCAACAGTTTCATCACTGAGGAAAAAGGAAACGACCCAATTCCACTTGGGTATGTTTAGTATTCTGACGATTGAATTCAGTATCATCCAATTCTTCCGTTTAATCGGGTGGGGGTGAGGGAGGGAACGGTGCATACTTATCTCTTCGGGGTTGGAGAACTGGCGGCGGCCGGTGGGCTTGCCCTTGAACTTCCCTCTCCCCATCGCCGGAGAATTCTGAAGAAATTCAACGCAGATCTGATGATACAGAGAAAGATTGAAAGATCTTTTCAGGTATATATGGTAAAGAGATAGCTGATTGAAATGGTGCGGTGACCCTTTTGAGTGGAATCGAATATGAATGAATTTGGGGCGACAAAAGAGGAGAAATGGGGAAGACGATTCGATTCGATTCCCTCTTACCCTCTACGCAGATTCTTTCTCTGGGTCAGGGTCGGATTGATTCAACAGGGAAGAAGAACGAACCCTACTTGGGCTTTGGGTGCGGGTATTTGCTCGGGAGATGATTTGACAATTATTAATAATATTAAGAATTAATAATAAGAAAAAAATGAAAAATGAAAAATGATTGATTTCTTTTTCAAAGGGTCTAATGGAGATCGAAATAAAATACTCTATTTAAGCGGTACGGATGTATTTTCTTTAAACAAAATTTCGAGTTCACGAAGCTCAAGGGGAGTTCAATATCCATTTTTTGATTTCGAATTCGATTTCCCTTAAGGCCACCTACCAGGCTTAACCACCCAGTTTACCCGTTTTGAGTGTGGCAGAAGTTGTACGAGATACAAGGGACTAGCCAGGCGAAGTATGATCACCCCGATCATTAAAAAAAAATTGAGTTCAAGCCTTTTTAATGAAGAAAATCGATGATTGAAAAAGTTTTTTCTCTTACTATACCGACTTGGCTTGAACTAGATTACTCGGGACATATTAAACTTCCGAATACATGATACACACTGTAGAATGGTTTTCTTGTTGGAAAGGTAGGGTTGCGTTTAACAATTTACTGAAAATAAGTGCGTAAAACTTTAGTTACAATTTAGTTGTATAATGGGAGGAAGAAGAAAATATGAGAAATGGGAAAATTTGAGTGAATAAATTTAATTTAAAAAGAGAGTGTAGCACTGTTACTCACACTCTCATATGATAACCACTATAAAACTACTCCCATATTTTTATTAATTATTAAAATTTATGTTTTATTATATGTTAGGCACGTGAACTTTCAATACAATAAAAATTTAAGTGAAATATGTCATTTTTTGTTTCTTTTTAAAACTTTCTTGAGTCAAATCCCACATTTTATCTTCAATAGTGATCTTATAAATTGATTAATTATATCCTTATTCAGAGCCTTAACTCCAATTTATGATTCATCTCACATACTCTAATTGGACACACTCATTTAACTCCGGTATGTTCCAACTCCCTCTCATCCACTTCCTCAGTAACTTTACTAAGCTATCCAAGAGTCATTTTCCAGCCAAAAAAAATTAATAAAATTCAGCAAAAATATGATTTGTTTAATTTCAGAGTTAGAATTCTACTCCCCTCATATTATTAAAAAAAGATAAATTACATTGATAATTTAAAAAGTTTTATAAATATTTTAATATGATACAAAATCTTTTTTTTATTACTTGATAGTACAAAATATTTCAAAGTTATTTCAATATAATACGAACCGTCATCCCGCCATTGACGCTGTCAAACTGATATTGATGGTGCAAAATCGATTTTTATGAGACGTTACATGATGGTACAAAATATTTTGAAGTTCTAACTTGATAGTACAAAATGTTTTACGTAAGTTACATGATAATACAAAATTTACAAATCTTATAAAGGACAGCTCGACGGCGTCAATGGTGAGATGACGATTTGTACTATACTGAAACAATTATGAAATATTTTATACTATCAAGTAACAAAAAAACCTTTTTGTATCATATTGAAATATTTGTAAAACTTTTCAGACCACAAGTGCAATTTACCAATTAAAAAATCATATAAGAAAGTTATTAGAAAAAAATATGAGATTTATTATTATTATATGAATAAAGAGATAAAAAAATAATAACTATATTAAATTGAGAAAACAATGGAATGGAAAGAGGATAAAATGAGAGAATTTATTATTAAAAAATTAATTATAATAATAATAATTAAACATAAGTATTGAGTAAAAATTTATTATTAAATGTGAAAAAGATAAAAAAAAAAGTAATAATTATATTATTGGATTGAGTGAAAAATACAAAGGAATGGGATGAAGTAGGATTTATATTTCGCAAACAAGCGGCACCTTAAAATCATTTTGTTCGGTTACCAATGCATATTATTTATACTCAGCCCATTTGCAGAGCCGAGATCTGAAGGTCGATTGATCTTCCCCCTTTCCTTATGCTCTATCTATTCATGCAGAGCACATACAAATGAATGGTCTCTCGAGACCCACTTCTCGAGTTGCCCGTGCAGATTCAACAAGGTGCCTCGAGGATAGTAGCTCGTTAGCCCATCAAGCCCCACCATGGAAGATTCCAGGGAGGAACAGCAAGGAATGCATAGCCCTTGGCAAGGCCCCTTAATCCCAAGAAGAAAAAAAAGACGCAAATCTGGAAAGGCAGAAGCTGTCCACCCCACAATTGGCAACCGAAAGAATTTGACAAGAACAGTTCACAAGGGACAGCAATCACATGCATCTTAGAATTCGCAAACTGGACATTCCAGATACATATTTATCGGCATTCAATAGTATAAGATTCCAATGTAATATTGGGATAAAATCCCGTAAATCTTCCCGAGAGAGGATGATAATTCCAGTACACCATTGTTTTTGAGAGAACCCAAATATGTCAGCAAATATTTATATTTTATATAATGTATATGTATATCAGAAGAGGGCATCAACCCATCTACTTACCGATGGTAACCGGTTGTTCTCTACTCTCCGCAGCAACTTGATCAGCTAGATATAGGTGCGGACCAAGTGAATCTTCCGAAGGGTTAGAAAGGTACTCCACCTCTATGACCAGTTGAAAACCAAACTGTACAATAATTCTTACGGCCATCCAAAAAATTGAGGACCACTTGACCTTCTTAAGAGATGATAGGGCTTCTTAAGACTTCAACAAAAGCAGCAAAGGCATTAAGCCACCACTAGAACCCATGGATTTGAGAAAAAGAAAAATGCTTTGGCTGGTGCAGAGTAGAATGAGAAAATGCAACCTCTCCCTCCATATCCTTCTACGTCAGGTAATATTCACATTTATTCTCAACGAGATAATCGTATGGAGCAACTAACCCATAGTTGATTGCTTCGTTTGCAGCTGCACTTTGATTCTGACCGGAATAGACATACCCGACAGAGTCCTTTGAGCTGTTAAGCTTGGTCCTCCCCTTGACAACGCGCTTGTTGTCGCCGGGAAACTCAGCTGAGAGTCTTCCCATCTGCTTCTGCAGATCAGCAACAGAATCGCTTGATAATTTACCCTTTGAGCTCTTTTTCCCATCAACAAGCTTCAATTCCAGTCTGTACAGGGCACAAGCATCACATTTATTGATCTCATACTCGTAGAGATGCCACTCGAAATGATTAAGTGGCTGTGGGTCCATGTAATAGGATCTTTTCAACCCCCCAAATTCATTCATGACTTGCTTCCTCGATTCATGCCAGCCACGGCCGCTGTAATCTGGCAAAGATCTCTGCTTTCTGTTTCCACTTTCAAATGCTCTCCGAGGTTTGTCAAAGAATAGCCACTCTCTAATGGTTTCCCCCTCAAGAACCGAAAGATCAAAAAGCTCTGCAACCATACACAAGAAACAGTGCAAATAAAGCACACAAAGAGAATATTTGAGCTATTAAAAGGGGAATAACAAAATCTGCCCCTCACACAAACATTTGGAAATGCAGTATCAATCTCACCAGGAGCATTCCATGGGGACTTTGCAGTTGCAGCTCCTTCACATTCTGGGATGCCGACATCTTTTCCTTGCGCCTTCGCACTAAGTGCAGCAAAAAGAAGCCCATCCTTCAGCCCGATACCACCAGGTCGCAGGACTGGGCCCATCCCAGGGGGGCCCTCATTCAATGCTAGAGCAGCATGGAAGCTGCTGCAGTAGTCTTGACACCACTCTAAACCTTGAGCAGGCCTTGGGCAGTCCCAAAGAGCACATTTTGGGCCCAAAAATGCAGAAGGGGGAGGACAGATACTTGGTAGGTAGCTTGAGATGTGAGGCATCGAGTCTTCTCCACAGTACCCTGCATTGAAAGCAGCATAATAGTTCTGGTCCAACCCTTGGTTTAGTTCATACTGTAGCTGCTCCAGGGGGCCAACCCCTTCTATATTATTCACGGCTTCAGAACGGATTCCAGAGAGTGAACCTTTGCCCTGGTCAATCATTGTAAAGCCACGCTCCTGAGGCCTGTGGCTCATGTTCAATACCTGAGGAAGAATGATGACAACGTCCAAATCATTAGCCCATGTCGACAGTATTCTTCAGATGAAAGACCAAAATATGAAAACTTCTTACAGTGCATAAGTGCCTTGATGATACAGGAATTCAGGAGAGAAGTATCCACAAACAAATAGAGTGAGCGACTAAGTTTTAGTGTACAACTATTTCTCTAGTTAATGTAAATGAACGAGGCAAAAATTTTAGACACCACTGCACCCTACAAACATTCCACGTGCAGGAAGTTTTCAAGCCAAGAGAAGTCAGCATAATCCATCCTCGTAGAAGTGTGGGCACAGCATGTGGTAAGTTGCAAGCTCGACTATTTAGTACTCAAGCTCTCCCACAAAGCAGTATCAAGAAAAACCAATGGAAATTGCTGCAAGTTGGACAATTTGACAAGTCCTTCGAAATTCAACATAATAGGAGTTATCTTACGTATAACTTTCCACATGCACCAAAATTGTGCAATTATCCGCCAAAAGTTGAAATGTTGACCAGGGAAAGAGCTTAAAATATCTTCTAGATGCTCACACAAAAAACAACAAAAATCAATGCAAAGAAAAAATAATATCTGCAGCAGAAAATAAGAATAAGTAGATGGACAACCTCTTGGAGGGCAGCATTATCTCCAACGCGCAAAGTCTGGTCATTTGGCTCCGGCTTAGGAGCAGCTAATGCACTGGTAGCATCATCCTCTTCCTCACAAAGTTGGAGCAGTCTACAGATATCCGACGAGAATGAGGCGAGACTACCGCCCTACAATCACCATATAAAGAAAAGAGTACTCAAACATTTTACTGATGAAGAGTTAGGTGTACTCAAATGACAAATTGAAGCTACTCAAATTTTAAGCCTTGTTCTGAACTGCAGCATGAACTAGCAAATAAATTATGGCAAGCATATCATGACTCAAAGAAATTAAACGACCCTCAACCTCACAGCCAATAATCAGATCCAGAGACTAGATTTAAACCCATTATCTTTACTGAGAAGAAGCAAAGAATCTTATAATCAATTAGTATTGTCTTGGCTGATTTTCCAAACAACCCCAACTGAATTGCCATATACAACATTTCATATAAATCATGAGGCAGATAAGCTCCATATACCACACATGCACTCAATAAGAATCGGGCCCATATAGTGTGCTAACTTGTTGCAAGGATGAGGCGGGAGAGGGCTCATTGAGCTCAGACTTCCACTCACGAAGCATCTGGTGGACTTGCTCCTCGAGGACGGCGACATCAATCGTGCGGCTCTCCTTCCTCGCAAACTGAAGGTCCACGAACATCCCCTGCAGGTCATCCACCCGATTCTTCGCCCTGTCCTTGAACTGCTTGTGGGACGCTGACTTGCAGTAGCTCTTGGTGCCCTTACCCATCAGAGCAATCTCTACTCCGTCCTAACCAAAGCCTGCGAATCCGAACATCGGAGCCGCAAAGAAGCCTTCAATCAGGCGAAAAACCACCGAAGCAACAATCACAGGGCATGTTTTCAATTACGAAATTACACGGAACCATGAATTACATCAAGAAGTAAGAAATCAAGAAAATCATTAGAAAGATTATATTATGTCCCTCATCTAATCAACACGCAGTGTTCTTCAAAAAAAAAAAAGCAAGCACACAGCTTCAGCAGAAACTGATCAAAAGGGCACGAATCTTTCGAGCAATTACAGCTGAAAACGAACACGAAATGGGAATCACACCACGAAATGAACTCAACCCAACTAAAAGAGCACGAAACTCGGAGATTCACGGGCAGTACCTTATGGAAAAACAACAAGCGGAGAGAGAATCGGCAATGGAGTCCCAAAAATCTAGGGGACGGCTAAATAATCGCAGCTCAGACGCAGTGTAAAGTGATCAAACCCTGATCTCGAGATCACTTTACCGACTAAAAATAATAATCTGAAACACACTGCACAGAGAGAAGAAAGGAATGTAAGGACAGAGAGAGAGAGCGATGAAAAGCGAAATATTCGAGAGCAGACTGATCGGTGAGTGGAAGTATTGCGAGCCAGAGAAAGAGAGAGAGAGAGAGAGATGCCTTCAGCGCTCGCCTCAACCAGCGCTGCCCTTTCCCTTCCCTTCCTGCTTAGAGAGAGAAAGTCTTCTGTATTTATATGGATTTTTTTTCCATTTTTGTTTTTGTTTATTGATTTACGTTCCATTTTTTTTTCGTTTATTTATTTGCGGAGAAAAATGGAAATAATTTAAATTGTGAAGAGGTGAAGTAAATGAGCAGTGATAAAGGAGTGTAATGCAGTAACTAACATTCTCACCTGATACTCAGGTTCGATTTTTATTAGTGAAACTGCTTATGTCTCTTTATTTAGATTTTATTTTTATTTTCTTATACTATGAAATGATTTTTTTTATTGTAATCGAAAAAAAGAGAGTAAATGAGCAGCCAAAAAACGGTGAAGTATTTTTTTGTTTGGAATAGAAAAAAAGAAAAAGAAGAGGGGAAAAAAAGGAGTGAAGAATAGTACAGAAGCTACCATCTCCCTCTCTCTCTCTCTCTAACGGACAGATGCTGCGCCGAGGAGGGAGGAGGATCTTTACCTGGCAACTACTTGCACTTCTGCCCTCGGTCTTTTCATTATTTACGAAACGGCCATCCACTAGCGATCCGACCAGCTCGGGGTAAAGTTCAATGGTTGCACTCGGACTCGACCCGACATGAATTGGGCCAGGGCTATGAACTAGCTTCATTGACGTTACGGTTTTGTGGTGATTATGATTAACGAAATTTTACGAGCATGATTTTCTCGCGAGCTATTGAGATCGGTGTCATACTATGCTGCATGCATAACATTAACTGCAACTGATATTCGAACTGACTGGAACATTTTTAGAGCCGATAAATGCTCACAATAGGTCACGACTCTCCGGTTCGGATGTTACGGAACGTGTAGTCGCCGAGCCGATATCTGTGACCCTCGAAGAAAAAGCGTGTGCAAAGCTCCTTTCCGAGGATAGAAAAAAGGGGTGAATGGGGAAAGCAATGGGAACAAGGAAGGAATAAAGGGCACCTCTCCCATCACCCACCACTTGCATCCATGGAGAGAATTCCTTAAGACATAAGGAACTTCTGCACGGTATCGCAAACCAAATAAACGTGGATACAATTGCACTCTACCTCGAGCTGACCGAAACCGTATATTTCCTAGTCTTTCGGGCACATTACTCGAGGTGAGTTCATTCGAGATTTCAATATGGATGAATGAACTCGTATACTTTGAGATGGACTGTCCGGAAGCCAAGCATAAGTGTTTGTAGCTGCGAAAGCTTCAAGACTATATTAACAGGTTCATACCTGGCTCTCGTCACTACTTCAATGCGATCACATAGCCGAGTTGGAAAGAGCTAGTTCAGAAGCAGTGAAACTCAATTCCATTGGATCCATCAGTCAGTCCCGACACGAATTACTTAGATGGGAGGAGAATAATTCTAACAAAGATCCCATCTGGTACAATTGTTATTCCTGAACTGTGCCACAACATGATCAGCGAATCCAATCAAAAATGAAAGAATCGGAGAAGATCAAGACACTTTTCCTTCTGACGGGGAAGGCTAAAATAAATTAGAAACAATTTTTTGTACCAATGACAATTGATGATTTGGTGCGTTTCGCGCTCAATCAGACTGGTTTTGCTAATTTTGCATTTTCCGTGTCGGCGTGTTTGAACTTGAAAATGCCGCTCAGTCCTCGATTCTTGGCAATCTCCTCCAGCTCTTCAAGTTTGTGCCGAAGAAGTTCGACTTCTCGAGCTAGATCTTCATCTCTTTGTCTCATTTCCTGAATGGAATACGAGTAGGCAAAAGTAGCAATTAAGTCAAGAGAATATATATATATATATAGATAAAGCCACAGTTATCTGTCAATTTTCTGGAGCGGATGAACGGTTGGTACCTCCATTTCTTGCCTGCGCTTTTCCTCTTTTTTAGCTTCTGATCGAGCGTTTCTTTGCACCTCGAATATCAAGAGAGCTCCAGCAACCTGTCCCCCATAAAACATTATGATAAAAATACTACTTAATTTGCCGAAATCAAACTACATTCAAGAGAAGTAACCCGCCAAGATGAACATGCACTTGTCTTATGAAGATACAATTGACTTGGAACAGCCACAGGATTGAAGATGTCATCTAGGGAAAGAAAATTCCACTAATCTAATAGAAATTCTTTTAGACATGGTAAACCACAATCATTGCCTGATCAAGTTGTCTCGGTCTATAGAAACTATTTAGACCATGTAAATATCAGGAATTCTCCAAAGAAGGATCTCAAAGAGCAACAAATACAAGAACCAGGAACTGATGACGCTTATTATCAAGCACATACTCTTGGGAAGACCACTAAATCCTCAGGATGAAATGCGGCAAAAGAGTTCAACTTGTTCTAAATTATATTATTCTCTTATGGCTGCAGAAGTTATATAGTCAACATTGGTTTTGGAAAATTTATAGAATGTCATCTATTCGGTTGAAGCGGACTTCCTACTGACCTAAAGGGTAGGTCTATGAACACTGTCTATGCCCATGAACTAGGTATATATAAGCCAATGGGGTCAGCTACACAGGAATATATGGGGCCAAAGGAAGTCAAACAAGAAATACATGGTTAACTCTTAACTACTATAGCTACTTGACTAATGACGCATTGGTTCATTTATTGGGAAAAGGTATCCGTGGGGGAACAACATGATGAATCGTGAAATTTATGGTAAAGTTCAGTAAACATGCTTTTCTAAAACAGAAAATATGACAACTGCCAGAACTAAAACATAACAAAGTCTATGCCAGAAAGGCCAATGAGTTGCTTAATACTTGATACAAGAGGTGAAACTTGTAGATTGGAAAACCGTACCGTGAAGACAAAGACCTCCCCAATGAGGTCTACAGCAGCCTGTACAGCTTTCTCTTCATTTAAGGGCCGAATCTCAACATCAGTTGCATGGCCATATAGCCGTCTTTGCATCGTTGTTGTCATTCGGTGATTTGCCTATTTCCAAACAAAAAGGTTGTAGATGTTTATAAACATAAAACCTTAAATAAAAAAATCTTTACTTTTTCCCAGGGATGTCATAAGAAAGCACCTAAGAGAATCTTGATTATTTAAATCAAATGGAGCCTCAACAGTATGAGTGAATCAGGACTGAGTATAGACAGAAAATGAACTTTATCATGAAATCTTCATCCAGAGTTGATGGACTGCGATGATACATCTCCAATGAGTTGACAATTCAATAATTAAACACTAGTATAAAACTTATGATACTGTACTGCATAAGACTCCCAAGAATCCTTACAAGTTTTCTCAGATAATTCAGGAATCAGGATCACAAGTCCTTTCACTATTCTCAACATTAATAGACGCAAGACGTGCTAGGGAAAAACTGAAGCCAGCCTAGAAGTCACAGGCTATGAAAAGTTCACTTCTAACGTCATAAGAAATGCAGCATGGCTTTTGACTGTGGTGAAATTTTACAGCAGCTTCGAATATTGTTGTCTATGATATATTATGTACTTTGTATCTGGTAGCTGACACAATACTTTTGAACATACACAGGTTGTGTTTGCAGCAATGTTATAGTCAAACGAGGAGATAAAGGATCAGCTACGAAACATGTCAGTGAACTTCTGTATCTCCATTTCAATTGACACAATTGCAGAACAAGAAACATTTAAGCTGCACAAGGGGCAACAACCACACTCTTGGCAGTTGACCAGTGCAGAACAAGCTCTAATGACGTTGACCTTACAAAGTATTGCAAACCTAAAAATCATGAACAACAGCAACCAATCAAGAATACTTAAAGATCTCGATCCATTATCGGCCCTATGCCTCATGCTCTACAAGGCATGGAATCAGGGGATTACAAATGAAAGTAACACGAGTCAATCCACCGAAACGAAGAATCAAACCGGCAAATTTCAGACAATCCCAGGAGGAAAACATAACCCTAAAGAATCGACCAGCATTATGCTACCCGCAGCAAGATTCCATTTTCAACTGCTGATGGCTTAGAGAACCTAGATTGGTGTAAATCATCAAATGACATCAACACCGATACTGGAACGAACTGAAAGAGGAAAAAGCTACACGGATCACGGGCAGATGATCATTACCTGGGCGATGCCGACGATGAACGCCCGGAACCGAGGGTGGATGGCGGCCTGCTGCTTGAGGCGGCTAGCGACGGGCTTGCTGAGGGTCTTGAGGGCGAGGGTCCCGAGCTTCAGCAGCGGCAGCACCATTTCTCAGCTCTGCTCCGATCTGCTTAAGCGTCTGCACTGACAAAAGCTTCTTCACCCCGTTTAGGAGCTCAAGTATGGCTGTTCGATTCTTCGGGCTCCATTGCGAGCTAATGGGGAATCTAAATAGCACGGACGGCAGGCAATGGCGGGGGATTCAATTTTCGGGTCTTCCGTTGCTTGATGAAGAAGACAGAGAATGAGATATGCGTGGAGAGGAAGAGGAAGAAAGAGAGAGAGAGAGGGTGCGAGCGAGGTCAGCGGAAGGAGAAGGGAAGGGGGAGAGAGAGGCCGGCGAAGAAGACCGCAATGAAGAGAGAGCGAGACAGATGACATTGACGGCTCTCAAAGATTTTCTCTTTTTTAGTTTTTTAATCTTTTTTCATAATTAATTAATTGGCAAAAAAAATATTAAGGTGATTGGTAATTCACTCTTGGTAAAGTTCGTATCAGGGTGGACGTTGACAAAGAAATATTTCACTTTTGATAAAATAATATATTAGACTAATATATCAAGGTGTCTTTTATAAGTGTCAATCGAATGTCGATGAAATTACAAAAGAATCATGTGCTTCATAAAACAATGTAAGGGACTATGATTGCTATGTTGCATAATACCGTGTATGTGTTACTCTCGCTTAATATTTTATGCAATTCTGGAGCATTTTGAATCGATGAAAATGATGCGACCCAAGAGGAATTGCAATATAAAGCAAACAACTAACTCATAATATTTTTTGTGACATTGTAGATTTTGGGAAGATTTTATCAACTTCAATTCTTATAAACTTCTTTTGGCCGAAGGAACAATAACATGAATCGCTAACATTATTCTATAGACAATGTATGCATTTGGAAAGGAATTAAGACTCCTCCACTGGGGCTTTCACTAATTTTTCTTCATTTTTATTTAATTATTAGAAAATTCTAATATGAAACTAAAAGAATGTTCCATGGTAACATCAAGGAGTTTGACCTAGTGATAAAGAAGAGCTTAAATATCCATTCGATTTCGGATTTGAAACCCCTTGAAGTCACCAGAGCGCCTTTGACGTGATTACCCGTTCCGTGTGCCGTCGGGGGTTACACGGAGACTCGAGATTAATTGGACAAAACCCAAACACTCTGGGTTAGTAAAACAAAAAAAGAAAAAGAAAGTTCCATGGTGAAACGCTTAACTTCAATTTTTATATTTTTTTAATCATATCGGTCTTTCAAAGAAGAAGAATAAGAAGGGGGAGGAGGCGATGGCCGGCATTGGGAGGAGTCACCTCGTTTTCTTCCCTTCCCCCCATTTCTTCTTCGCAGCCCTTTGCTGCCTTTTTTTTCAACTTAGTTATTTCATTTTAAACTTTATAATTTATTATTTAGAATAAAATATATTTATTATAAAATAATATTTATTTTAAAATTTTAATTTTGCAATATTAAAATATTAATTTTACTTAATTTAAAATATTTTTTTATTTTCACTATGGTTTTTATTTTTCTATGTTATCTATACTAAATTACAAATGGGAAAAGGACCTTTTTTTTTTGGTCTGACATTGTCTCCAAAATTGTCATTCCTCTTATTTCACCAAAAAGAAAAAATCATTAGACTTAAAGACACTTTTATAAATTTCTCTCTCCAATTCCACCATTTTCATCTAAAAACTATCACATTATTCTCTCTCTTTCCTCTCCTATTCATCTTCTTTATATAACATCCTCCTCCACATCCCTTCTCTCTTCTTATTTTGATTTTACAATTTTTTATATTTCATTAATTTCAATTTAATATTAATTTCCTAAATTTCCACGAACATGGGTATTAGTTAGGGTTATACCATAAATTTATGTCAACATTGATGAAAGAAAAATACAATTCATTGTATGTGATGAAAAGAAAACAAAGAAATTGTTATGTAAAATCCGCGTGTACCATAGATCAAGTAATTATAAAAGAATCAACATTACAATTTTATTTGATTGTTCATTTTACAAAAAATAACTTTATTTTATATATTTATTTCATTTTATAAAAAACCAACTTTACATTCAACTTTATTTTTATTTTATAATTTAAAATTATTTTATTTTTATCATTACCTTTATTTATAATTTTTTTATTTCCAACAATATCATGGGTTCCACATTTCTTCCATGTGTACTTCACGCAATCAATTATTTTTGTTATTTACTATTTGACTCACGATGTATCACATTTGACACGAAAGTCAAATGTTGAAGGCTGTAGCAAATTTTACAAAACAGCCAAACATTGTACTAGCCGAAATACAAATTTTACCAAAAGAAGTAATCGGCCCATTGCGATTGATATTTTTGTCTTGATAGAAGCATAACAATACCTCAATAGCCAGTAAGCTTGGAGCTTGCATGATATTGTTTCATACAGATTTTCATCTCAAAATTAGTCGTCCATATATCTAACCTCGAGTACTAATTAGGGGATGTAATATATATTATATTTCAGAAATTAACTAAAATGATCATCACAACGAGTATCATACCTTAGTTCGTTTACACTCCACATCCTTTGACATATAAGTACCTCATCCACTTATAAGTCTGAGTCCAACTGCAATTCGATGTGACATTCGGCGTCTCAAAGGTTAAAAAACCACGATAATAGTTTCGCATGATCATGCCTCAATCCTCTTAACCATAAGTAAAGAAAAAAAACAATTCAGCCTTGTGTAGTGCTAAGGCATCCCGTTTCTTCATCTGCTACTCCTATTCATCTGAACTCCCTTGCCCTTTATATGTTTCCTCAGGTCGACTTCTTATCCTCAGCTCTATTATGAATCCATAAGCGGTTTCATCACGAGCAAGTCCTCCGAGAAGAAGATGCAATTAGCCGCCATTTTAACCAACAACGCATAGAGCTAAACTAAAAAACTCTTACATCTTACACAAGACATATATATATATATATATATATATATATATAATTCAGATACGCTTTCCCTTATTAGTATCCTTTCAAGTAAATAACAGTACAAACCGCACAAAAGTTGATAATATAATTTCAGTATAGGTGCAAATTATTATAGTGCGTTTGGTTTCAGAGTTAAAGTAACTTTGATTTTGATTGTAGAAAAGGAAAAAATGTTGTGTAGTGTGTTGAGTTAAAGTTAAAGTTAAAATTTTTTACCTAGGAAATGTGTATTTTTGTTGTGTAGTGTGTTGAGTTAAAGTTAAAGTTAAATTTTTTATAATTTTAACCCTGAAAACCATGCGTAAACTCGTATATCCTTTTAACCTGGGGCAACGTGCTCCCCATGCTTTCCTTTTTCTCTGGGTCCATTCATAACTCCAAAAGTTTCATCACGAGCAAGTAAATACCAGTACAAACCGCACAAAAGTTGATAATATAATTTCAGTATAGGTGCGAATTATTATATTCTTATTGTTAAAGTTGTTTTTCTAGTGCAATTGTAGTTAAATTTATTACATTTTGACAGATGAGAGGTCAGTGAATGAGGAGCTGCGATTTCAACTTCTGGGGTAAATGGCAGAATCTTGTTAGAAGTTTCGACAGTCGTATATTATTGGACTATGAAACATGTTTGTTTTCATAGTCTGATTTTAGAATCATGATTTTGATTTTAATTCTACCCACTACACAACAAAAACACTCGTTTCCCAAGTCAAATTTATAATACTATCTCATTTGTCCTTTTCCACAATTAAAATCAAAATCAAAATCAAAGTTACTTTAACTCTGAAACCAAACGTCTCCGTATAATCTGTCGACTTTGAAAGGTTATCACCATAAGAATACAGTATATTATGATATTATTACTTAATAACTGCAAGTACGCCAAGACATTGATGCAATTGGAACACATGATGTCCTGATTAAGAAAAAAGATCAACAGCATGACAATATTATTGCAAAAAGCTTGCTTGAAATCAAATCAGACCTACACATGAACTGACATTCACATTTCCCAATGAGGCAAATCCACAATACAAGATGCCTATTATTTTCTTTTCAAGGATAAACCTCAATAAGGGACCTCAATCCGAATGTTGGTCTGATCTTGTAGCGTCTAAACCCTGCCTCAAGGAAGTTTTGCTCGCATTCTTTCTCAGTCCTCTCTCTTCCTCTGGCCACTGTCATCATCAACAGATCGAAGTAGAGCTTCGTGCTGGTTGATTCTCCGTCATCATTGTCACTTATCACTATGTCTATTATTATTACCTTCCCCTTCTCGTTTCTGCCTCCGATGGCCTCCCTGCATTTGTTCGGGGGGAGATGGCTCGGAACTCGCCCTTCTGGAGGGCGAAGCTGGTGGTGGAAACCGCCGGCTTGCCGGCATTTGCCAGTATCCCCGGCCACACCGTGTAATCGCACTTGTTCACGACCGTAAAGGTTGTCGGTTCCACCCCTGCACATAAAATAAAACAGAACAAAATTCAAACCAAACCAAACCAGCCAATTATTCCGACCGAACAGAGCAATTTCATCTCATATTACCTCGGATGAACAATAACGGAGAGAACATCACAACCAAAGCTGAAATCAAGAATGGAAATTTGGCCATTGGAGATCCGACTGTGATGAGAGATTGGCTACGGCAGAAGGAGAAGAGGAGTTGGGACTGTGGGGTTGGACCCAGAACTCCTCTTCTTCTCCTCCTCCTCCTTATTCGCGTAGGTGAGAGACTGGGGAGGTTAAAGTTGCGGAGGAACAATGGCGGTATATATAAGCCCAGAGAAGGGGTGGAGAAGTACAAAGACTGTTAAAGAGAGGCAGTGCCTCCGTCAGATTTTTTTCTTTTTCTTTTTCATGGGTTAAGTCGATTTGTTTTTTGTGATTGGGTGGGGGATGGGATGGATGAGTACTGTGAATCTACTTGATTGATTAACTGTAAGTTCCTGCTAGTTGGGAGGGACACATTCAAGTGGGAATGAGCTACGTCGTTTTCAGTCCCAGCACCTTTAAATCAACATAAACGTGTCGCCGATTAGTTTTCGCGTTCGCCCTCGAGGATCGGATGGTTAGTTAAACCGAGTCAAGGTATCGAAGCTGTTTTAGTTTTGAGCAATGGTAAACGGTGGAAAGAAAATGAAAGACCATGCTGTCGACCAGCCGATTATGTAAGCTCCATACTATTAGTAATGACTAATATATAGCTTCTGTTTGGCAGTGTTTTGAGCATACGCTTTTTGACAAGCAACTTATCAAAAATACAGCTTACAAATTATGGGGATGCCGTGGTTAGTAATTTGTGTTGCTCATGTGCAATTGCAATACGAAAGTTCAAAATTCATTGAAAGCACTTCGTGATCAGAATGAATAGTTTTTTAACCAATTGATTGAATGAATAGCCGACGACTTTATCGAATGTTTTCATCCGTTGGATTGAGACAAATCACTTCTGCAGAGGAAGCTTCATTCTTTTGTAGGACTATATGCTCGCCAAGTCGTACAAGTTATGGACTCCAACAGTAATGTCACTTGGAGGTCATTTTCCCGTCATGATGGCGCATCCAATCGACAATCTACCATGCCCAAACTTCATCACCAGTTCGTACGATGGTGCAAAATTTTTCTGGTGTAAATAATTATTCTTCAGTTCATTCTTCTTCTCTTCTCTTCGACTCATACTCGATACTCGACACTCGACGGGACAAACACACACAGACAGACAAAGACCAAAAGACGGACAAGACACCACGGTGCCCATCCCACCCCAACACCGATGCTCGATGGTCATGCGCGCACAACCAAAACCCTAAAATCAATTAAGTGAATTTAACTTGAGTGTCTAAATCTTTGCAACTCTAAATCTTGTGCATTATGGCAAGTTCGTGCAGATTAATTATACGTATATACATATATATATGTATTCGCTTTAGCAAGAACATGAAGAAAAGCACACTGCAGCAAATATCATCCTACCACTTCTGTAAATGTCTCATTCATTCTTACCCTAAAACCCTCAAACTTCTTTATAACCGACGAATGGCTAGCCCATTTGGGCATTCGGTTCGTTAGCTGGTATTTGTTTAGTCATTCAAATAGTAGCTGGTGTTCTTTTCTTTTCCATAACGCCCATTCTGGGAAGAGTTGGAAATCCTAATTCTTAGAGCAGTTTCATAAGCAAAAAAATGCTCATGTATATTATATATATAGTCGACTATATTAATTATATTGACGAGCAAGAGCTATATGAATTTTTAATATTTACTTTGGTCAATTTTAGATAGCTATATCAAAACAGGAAACGAAAAAAAAAACTATTTCGCCTGTAATTAGACATATATGCTTGTAAATGGACATATGTGCGCTATAATTATTATTGTTGTTGTTGTTGTTATTATTATTATTATTATTACTATTTATTTGTCTCATGCGTTGCACGGATTCATTTTCATACATATATATATATCTCTTTATCAATTATTATTGTAATTATTTACATTTTGAAAAAAAAATCTCTTATTAAAAATAATAATTTTTTATTATTAATTTTAATTTTCAGATAATAACCTTCAATAGCTTTTTGTTATAAATTAGAGTAAGTTAATTATTATAATAATAAAAGTTTGAAAATAACTATTATTATTGATATGTGTCATATTTTAAATTAATTGTTAATATAGATCTATCGAATAAATTAAGTTTATAATTAGGATAAAAATTTGTTTTGTTCTTTTTAAAACATTATTTAGGATATCCATATTTTAAGTTTTATTTTTTATTTTATTTATGAGCTTAAGTTCATAATGCTTTGTCATCAATTTTTCTTTAGGATCATAATTTTTTCATAAATTCCATATATAATCAATTAATTTCTTGTAGTTTATATCATTTGCATTGTGTGTATATATATATATATATATATGTTCGTTTTAATATACGCACATATATATATATATCATAAAATTAGACTAATTTTGAAAGGTTCAATACTTATGTAACAGACTCAATTACTATGAATTGTGTATTTATTTAATCATCGTATATTACATGTTTATACACATTTGAATACTTTTTTTAAAATAAAAATTTATGACATCCTTATTATAAATATTTATTTTTTATTTTTATATTAAAATAAGCTCATATATTATCTATACTATTACGAAAGGGAGAAGTTAAGTCTCCATCTAACTTTTATTTTCAATAAATGTCCTTCTAGAAATTCTATCGAAAAATTATAGTGTTAGATTAAAGGGTGATATAATAAATTAACTATCCCATAACAATTAACTGTCTCACTTTTTTTTTTCTCATTTCTCTCTTCTCTGTCCCCTCTCTCTCTTTTATCTCCATGAGGGCAACCATTCCATTTCTGTTCCATAAAAAAAAGAAGAAGAAAATTCCAATTTATATATTCATTTCAGGGCACACCATGTTTTTGTTATAGTATATTGCATTATTCAATAAATTAGTATCTTATAAAAGACTATTTTTATAGCAAAGATTGTACAAAAACTGCGTGTAGAGCAAGCATCGATTTGGTAATAAAAATTGATATGAAATATATGAATTATTTTAAATCATCTCTATTAATCTTTTAAATAATTTACTTTAGTAATTTTATTTTATTAATGAGGAAGCATTTAATGATGTAAGAGTCAATTTTACTTATATATATGGATATGGATTATTGGCTAGGATATGCACTAATTAATTACTTGGCCATTTTCATATCACCATAAATGTATAATTTAATAAATCTATCCTGATTTCCTTCTATACTAACATTTTTGCCCTTGCGTTACACGAGAATTCTTCATATATATATATATATATATATATATATATATTTATTGAAATCTATTTTATTTGGGAAAAAGGCGCAAAAAGTCTACTTTTTATTATTAATAATATATTTTATAAGATATATACGTGTATCTCTTCTATAAATATACACTACAATTCTAGTGGTGAAAATTAACAGATGGTACCAATTGGCTAGCTACCTTCAACCTTTCAACATAATTAAAAGATGACTATACTTTGTTACCACTAAATATAAAACACAACTAATAGTTAAGCCGAGAAGGATAAAATAAAATATAAAACTATTCTAGCCCTTGTTTTTAGTACCTACCGTTTCTCTATTACTATAAGAACTAAAATCTAAAATTGAAAACAATGAGAATATTAAATGAACCATTTGTCGCAAAAATCATGTTGAATATATTGAAAGGAAAATACCTTATAAAACCTCAAAATTGTCACATACAAAGTATTTACCTTATAAAGCATATTGAAAATTTTTATTTATGGTGCATAAACTATTGTATGCTTCTGATTTTCTGTGATTCCCTTTGCATCTCTTTACCTAAAACAATGAGATTAGAAAAATTGAAAATTTCTAAAATTGGGGAAATATTACTATTCTAGTTTTTTTTATGATATCTCTCATATCTCTATTACTATAAAGACTACAATCTAAATTTGAGAATAAGATTCTAGCAATTTAGTTAATAACCAATTAGTAATTACATAGGGATCCGTTAGTCTTATATGCCCATTAATTTTCTTTCTTTTTTCATTAATTCCCATTTATTATATACATAAATTGGCTCTATTAATACCCAAATATGACCAAGGAATTTTCATTCCAAAGCTCTTAAATTTATGCTTTCGAGGAAGAGCTAGCGAAGCAGCAAACGAGTTGGTGAGACACTAACTGCGAGCAATACGAGATCATGGGTACTTTTTTTTTTTTGACAAGTAGATCATAGGTAATTCATGAATATTCATTCGTTTATGTTTTTAAAGTGTGTTGCTTTGCATATGATCTTGGTAATTAATCCCTTTGAAAATTCAGTAGATGAATTATAGGTTCTTAGATCAACTCAAATCTAAATCCAATTTTGATATTGATTTTTATTGTATTATATATATATATATATATAGAGAGAGAGAGAGAGAGAGAGAGAGCTCATTGATGATTTTATATTTTTCATGTGCATATTTGGTAACCAAACAAAAGCACTCCCTTTGACAATTCCCATATAAATGTATACATGTGTACATATATTCATATATAACCCTCTCTTTTGGGTAAACCATATATAACCCTCTCTTCATGTACATATGTTTGTATCAGCGCCCTCCTAATAGCAGCCATTGATTCTATGGCGCGCACCCTCTTCTGCCTGCTGAATATCGTTGCCAAGTTATGCTTCTTCATCCATCATGCAATTGCAAGGAATACGGGATTCACCATTGATCTAATCCGCCGAGACTCCCCTAATTCTCCGTTCTATGACCCGAAGAATACTCTGATTCCTGAGCGCTCAAGGCGGCACCCTCACCTAGGACCGAATGGAGATCACTTCATCATCAAGGCCCCGTCATTGAACGTAAAGATTCCTCAGTCTCATATATTTCCTAACAATGGACAGTACGTGATGAAGCTTGGCCTAGGTTCCCCTCCAGTCGATATATATGCCCTAGCGGACACGGGGAGTGACCTGTTCTGGACACAGTGCCTTCCCTGCGACAGTTGTTACCAGCAGAAGAATCCCAAATATGACCCTAGAGCATCCGCGACGTACAAAGACATCCAATGCCAGTCCCAACAATGCCATCTACTGGACACAGTCTTTTGCTCGGCCCGACCAGCCATTCCGAACTTGTGCAACTACACCTACGGTTATGCGAGCGCTTCCTTAACGCAGGGCTTTCTCGCTACAGAAAAGATCACCCTGACTTCTAACACAGGTCAGCCCGTTTCCATACCGAATATTGTGTTTGGATGCGGGCACAATAATACAGGAGGCTTCAACGAGAATGAGATGGGCTTAATCGGGCTTGGGAAGGGGCCCATCTCTTTCATCTCGCAGATGGGGTCCGCCTTCGGCGCCAGGAGGTTCTCCCAGTGTTTAGTCCCGTTCCACACTGACCCTAGCATCTCGAGCAAAATGAGCTTTGGGGTTGGGAGTGAGGTTAAGGGCCCCGGAGTGGTCTCAACTCCTATGGTACATTTGCAGGATCCGACCTACTACTTCGCGACATTATATGGCATCAGCGTCGGTGACAAGTACCTTCCGTTCAACTCTTCTGGGACAGTCTCCAAAGGGAACATGTTTTTGGACTCAGGGACGCCTCCTACGATTGTCCCCACTGATTTCTACAACCGATTGGAGTCGGAAGTGAGGAGCCAAGTAAAGTTGACCCCAATCGATGACCCGCAGCTCAGGCCACAGCTCTGCTATGGGAATGATATTCAAGCTCAAGGGCCTATTCTGACAGCACATTTCGACCAGAATGCAGACTTAAAATTGACACAAAAGAGCATATTCATCGAGGCAAAGCCCGGGATTTTTTGCTTCGCTATGGTGCCAACCAATAGCAGTGGCGGTATATACGGCAACTTTGTTCAGACGGATTACTTGATTGGGTTCGATATAGATAAGAGTGTGATCTCTTTCAAGCAGACTGATTGTACCAAGCAATAGAAATTTTCAGGGGATGTGGGACTGCTTTTTTTTTTTTTTTCCCGGTTGATTATTACGATGATCGATTTATATCATCATGCATAAGAACATTAATGAAAATAAACAAAAAATCAGATTCTCCACCTCCCCCCCTCTAACTTTTATGTTGCCTTAATTTATCCAACTAGTCTTTTTATCCCATGGGTCGTACGATTTCGTTTTCATAAATCTCTATATTATTTCTATTGTAATTATTTACATTTTGAAACACTAATTTTCTTATAAAAATAAAAAAAAAATTCAATTATTAATATTTATTTTAAAAATAACAATCTTCAATCATTTTTTTATGCATCTTATGTTTGAGTTAATTATTAATTAGATTTGTCACATATATTAAGTTCTGTAATTAGACAATAACTTTTATTTTTTTCCTTTTTCAATTAATATGCATCATATATGTATATATCATAAATTTTAAATATTTTCTTTTACTGGTTCATAATTTTTATAGTAAGTTCTTTATATGATCAGCTAAATTTTTTGTAGTTTATATCCTTCAAATTTTATATGTTCATTTTAGCATGTTTATATATCATTAACTTTTAGCACATATTTGTTTCTTAACCAATAAAATATTTTCATTGACTAATTTTAATTTTTATACAATATTAATTGATAAATTTAACTAAGGTTGAACGATTAATTAAATATTTTGCAATATGCATGCATTGTATATAGGGTTAGTTTTACCGTACAACACAATATTTTAAAATTTTTCACTACATAGCACATATCTTATTAATTTCACCAAATTGCACGATATTTTGAAATTTTTTCGTGGCATAACACTGCGTCAATTTTCTGTCACTTCCTAGCCGACGTTGTGGGCCCACTCTTAATACTATATGTGCTACATTGTCAAAAATTAAAGTTTCATGCCATATTGCGAAAAATATTAGCGTTCACAAAAAGTTCAGCTGTGTAAGGTGGGCCAAAAATGTTAGCCATGTTAGCTCTTCTTTAAGGAATTGACGAATAATTAATGTTGTGCTACGCCATGAAAAACATTCAAAATATCGTGCAATTTGGTGAAATTAATACGATATGTGCTATGTGATGAAAATTTTAAAATACCATGTTGTAGGGTGAAATTTACCCTTTTTTTATAAATACATTTTCTTAATATAAAGTTTTATTACATCCTTACTTCAAGTATTTAAATTTAAATTTTTATAAATAAATTCGTACATTATAATAAAAATCTTATAATAGAAAATAGATTAACATCTAAATAGATACTTATTGTTAGGGCACTTATTTGTCACTTATTTTTTAAATTGGCCTTTTTCTAATAAGTCGAGAGAATAAAACGGTTTTAACATGTTTAACTAAACTCTCTTGATCTTTTTTACTAAATTATATTAATAATCTTATAACATTGATGATCGGTCATTTATTATTGCAGGAGTCAATTAACTTATATACTAATTTATATTAATAATCTTATAACATTTTCCACTTTTCAGATCAGTCCCCAACTTCCAAATTCGTTTTAAAACAAGTCCTGGGTCATTTTAGCTTTTTCCGAGCAGTCCATGAATTTTTCGGAATTTTTCAATCACCCAAGGATCTTTTCAATCTGTTTCAGTTTAGTCCCCGGGATTTTTAGCCGAATTTCCAAATCAGTCCCTGTTCTTTTGAAATTATTCTAATTCGATCCTTGAGTAATTTATGAGATGTGTGCTATGATCGTGAGTGATATATGATCGTATACGACTGTACTTTATGTTTAGTTTTGATCGGATGATAAATCATAAGTTAAATGCGTTTGATTTAAACAAATCGTTTCGTAAACCCATAGAATCTAAGGCAAAGAATACATCAAAACGGTTTAATTAATCACTAGAACTTAAAACCGACGAGTTAATTTTATTGTGACCATTTTGCCTATATTTGTGTGCTTGGAATGTTTGAATGTGTCTTTGATTAAAACTTCACATGAATCGATTTAATCACGTAAAGTTGATTAAAAATTTGATTTAACCCCAAGATGGTCGAAAATTAGAGTTTATCGGGCGGTCCATCAATGGCCATTCCGATGGCTCGAAATTCGTAAACTAAAGCATTCGGCAAGTTTTAATTAACTTAAAATTCCACACACTCGGGAAAATCAGGACGTTAAACTTGGTTAAAATAAATAACTCGACTCTTTTAAATGAATTGCATGAACCGGTCAATAATTTATAATCGCGTCGACAACTCAAGAACTGTTGACCATGCCCTTTTAAAATTCACAATTTCAAAAAAACACCGAGATAAGCGTCACGCGTAGCATGGATATCTAGGGAGTACTCGTATATCTTGACTTAAGTCTAGGCCCAATTTGAGGCGGCTCAAGTTAGGATATACGAGTCCTCTTTGGACCACTTTCAGGCGGAGCGACCAGTTTCTCGGCTCTTTCGGGGTCTTCATAACCCCGATGAATCCAAGGGGTCGGTCAACACCGGCTATTGACTTTCGATAGTCCGTATCACGTGATCTTGATTTTTCACATACATACATATTTTTCGATTCGAGCGCATGACCACCGTTTCTTGACCTGCCGACACCCTAGTGGTGTTTCGTGCTCCCATTTCCCTAAGTTTGTGTTTAGAACGGGTTAAAATACGAAAAATAGATTAACATCAAACTCGGCTTAACCAAACATGGTCAAATAGTCAAGCAAAGAGCTAGGTTTCGGATTTCAGGTCAACACACGCTTAATCTGTAAAAGCCACATTGTCACGATATAGAACAATTTAAAAACAACCCATGCATTTTAGACTCGATTACAGACAATGTGTTTGTCGGGTCCACAAAAATAAAGCCGAATGCTACATGTCATCTCCATCACCGCTTTTGTTTGCTTTAGGGTAGGATTTGCAAGCCAAGATACCCCGGTTAATCGGTTAACTCACGTAAATTCGGCAATAACGAAACCTCATTACTTGTTTATTTGTGCTTACTCGTTACATTTGTACATTTGTTTGTTATGCGGGTCGAGCTTGATCCTTTAGGACACGATTCACACGGGGTCTAACGCCCCTAACCGTTGATCACGAGGTCTAATGCCCATATACACCGAGTGTGCATTTTAATTTAATTTTCAGTTTTTTTCCAAAACCACACGGTGAGCACGAGTGGAATAATGACCGAACGCAAACCGACCAAGATTCAGTCGTTGTAATTTGTATTTTTATTTATTTGAGAGAACAATGTAAGGGTTTATGTTGTACATTTATTCATGTAAGAATCTCGATCGGAGAGTGGACAGTCGGAGTGTTTCTTTGAATTTACGGTGTCGAAATAGGCGAGTCAAATGTAACCCTAAATCATGCGGTAAATGAATAAAATGGCAAGCCTAGCAAGCTAGAGTACCGAAAAGGCGTGTGGGATATATGCCCACACGTAATAGAATCATCGAATTCGGAATTTTTGAATCCGTACAAACCATTGCCTTAGCATACTAGGTGTATCACATACCCCTAGACCCGGTAACTCACCGACTCTCGATTTTCTGATCGTAAATAGGTAGTGGCGACTCCTTCTCACGTCCCTGGGAAGGTGGCACTCCCAAGCAGCGTTGCATAGGCGCGCGCATGCATGCCCCGACGAGATTAAAATTCGGGTATGCACAGTTTGGCGACTCTCCTGAGGACATTTAGAGGGTTCAGACTCATTCCCGTTTGCTTTGATTGCTTGTTTATTTACCGCTTTCTACAATTTCCCGCATATCTACCTTACGCACATTTATTTAAGCACTCGCATTGCATATTACGATAGCTCTAAATACCTATGGGTCGCGTCCCACGACCGATGATAGGAGCATATGTTAGATAGGGGTTCCGAGTAAAGGTACGTTGCACGGTTGGACCGTCGATTAGGCTCCCAAAGAGCTTTGCTCGATTTCGAGGAATTCATGCCCATGAGTCGGGAGCCCCCATTCCTAGATAGCACGGTCCATGTAGTACCGAAAACATGCATCGTGCTGAGCCTCCAACTCAGCTTCGACGAACAGTCCATCGAGTCGACCTGCGTACCACTTGAGTATTTTATGTTTCAAGAGTCATGTACCTTGTAATTTATACAAATCTGTGAGCATTTACTTTATTCGCACACATACATCATATGTTTTACAAAATTAGGGTGTCATTCATATTGATGAGTCATAAGTCGGTCTTTCTTTCATCTTGGTAAGGGATGCTATGCTCGGCCTCTTCGACAAAGTCCGTCAGCACACGAGGATCCCACCGAGTCTTCGCAAACCAAGACCAGCACACCTGCTAGGACATTCCCCACTTCAGGCACAGCCACCATGGTCGACCTCACCAACAACATGATTGATCACCTTCGCCGGTAAGCCGTTGAGAAAGATAAGGAACTCACCGACTAGCCGCGACCTCAGAAGGAGCTCCCTCAAACCCACACCAAGCTTTAGAGACGCGACCAAGAGTTGGCTCGAAAGAGCGTCGCCTTGGAGAGGTCTAGGAATAGAACTTGCGGAGGTCCGCATACTGTTAGGAATTGGTGTATGCCCTAGAGGCAATCTATAATCAGTTCTGTAATATGATATCTATTTCATTATAAAACGAGGCATTTCTGTTATTGTGTAGATTGCGCTAAATATGATTTTACACAATAATGTCCTTGGAATAGTATGTTCAATAGGCATCAAGTGTGACTTGATTGTGAGATCCTATAATTACCGAACATTATTCCTAAATGTCCATAGTCAAAGTATTATCGTTAATTAGGATAACGATAATACGGTTAGACTAGTGTGGGTGTTAATTGATGACCAAGTCTCACAGGTCATGGATATGGAGATATCAAATCACACCACATGTATACATTAAGAGTAATGTGTATTGGACTGATCCGCCATGAGATTGCTACATGGATTGTTACGTGACTGTCATTAGCATATCTCAAAGTGACTATAGTATAATGGTCCTTTGACTTGAGGTCACCATGGATTCCTACATGTAATGTCGTATATTTTGATACTGTCAAACGCCACCGTAACAGGCTGGTTATAAAGATAGTTATTGGGTATGCCACAAAGCATGGAAAAGAATGTGAGTGACCAAGATAGGATTTGTCCCTCCTACGAAACGGGAGCGATATCTCACGGCCACTTGGTGGTTAAGTCTAAAAGTATATGCATACCCAAATGAGTCGATATAACGATATCGAGCTCATTTGTTCTGATAGACTTACCCGGTAAACCAAGAAAGAGAGATATTGAGCCATACAAGGATGTCATCGACCATGCCTTGGGCTCAATAGAGATATAGAGGACAATGGATTATATTACACGGTAATATAGGTCACGAGGTTCGTCGAGAAATTGACTTTTCGATTACTTGAGTAACAGTGATGCATTGCTAGATGCCGCTCACTGTTTGTAATATTGAAATAGAGATTTCGATATTACTATCAACGTAATTGGGAACCTACAGGGTCACACACGACGACTAAATCGACGAGATATTTTGAAACAATAAAATCGTCTAATAGAGATTAGATGATTTATGGTGCGATTGATTAATCGGATATTTAATGAGATTAAATTTGTCGATTAATTAGACTCGATTTATTAGATTAAATGGACCCAATTGATGCACGATCCATGTGAGGACACATGGCAATTTGGAATTCTTAATTTCCCTTATCCCACACCGGTCAGGGGACTTGAAAAGCTCCCCCCAAGCTCTATATATATAGATATATATAGCTCAAAGGATTGATATATATATGTGACAGTGTGTGGATATATATATGTGATATATATATGCATGCATAAGCATATACGTATATACATGTGTGTATGCTTTATATATGTGAACATATATATATATATATATATAAATAATTTGAATTGAATTGTTCAATTCAAATTAGGTCCATTAGTCTGAAAATTTCGGGTGTCGCATCGGTATTTCTTTCGAGTGTTGGCCGCTAGCATCGCCGATCTCGAAGACTCGTCGACAAAGTCGGTGTGGATTCCAGTAGAGGCGTCACGCGTGGGACGCTCGGTCGACAATTTTAAATATTTCAGATACGCTTTTATTTACTCTTATTCTTCTAGTAGGTCTTGGAATTAGTTTCACGGGTAGGAAATTTTGAATTTCTGTTTCTTTTTCCGCTTCCGTTAGCCCCGTGGAACTAGCAATTGGTATCAGAGCCTAGCTAGTTAGAATTTGAGTAGATAATAGCATAAAATATGATTTTATGCTTGGTACTGGTATGATTATGTTTGATATTTGCGGTGCATGACTGTTAGACATGGACTAGGTCCTAGTTGTGTTAGTATAATAGTTATACGTGTGGACTATTATGTAATTGTTACATAATAGTGTATGGTGAGATCGATTAAATGTTAATAAAATCCCTCAAAATATTAAGTCCATATCCTTCCACCGTGTAACGCTCGTCAAGACCAAGATCGATGAGTGTGTAGACCTTGCTTTCGCAGGATGCCCTCATCTATCCTAGTAAGATGTGGTGTTTACCAGTGGGTCGGACTTAACTGAACAAGCCTAATAGGATTAGGAGTTCAGAGGCATGTAGTTGGGCATCGATCTATAAGATAGATTTGAATAAGGAGTTATTCACCCAACTAATCAAGAGTTGCATGTGATGCAATTGGGAAAGTGAGTTCCCTACCTAAATAGCCAGTTCTAGGTGAATCAGCCATCGCTGACTCAGAGCTTGGTGAGATATGGATCTTGAGCTACTATGAGAATGATATTCTCTGAATCAATGGTGAGGGTCATTGATTTGATATAAATAGTGGGAGCAATATTTAATAAAGTCCTCATTAAATATTGTTGTGTCGTAATACTTATTTTGCATATTTCTGTGGTAGTTACCATGGCAGGGAGCACTTCTAGTATTTTCTGTTTGCGATCTGTCCTTGATAAGGACAAACTGTCAGGGAATAATTTCCTTGGTTGGTATCGAAACTTGAGAATTGTTCTCACCCAAGAAAAGAAACTATATGTCTTAGAGCAATCTCTTCTTGCGCCACCACCTGACGATGCCCCCCAAGCTGAGAAAGATGCTTATAGTAAGCATCATGATGATGCCGTAAACGTCGGATGTCTCATGTTAGTCACCATGGACTCGGAGCTTCAGAAGCAACACGAGAACATGAAGGCGTACGATATGATCGTGCATCTCAGGCAGCTCTATCAAGAGCAGGCCCGACATGAGAGATTCGAGATCTCTAAAGCACTTTTTCAGGCAAGGTTGACTGAGGGTAGCCCAGTGGGTCTTCATGTACTCAAGATGATTGGGTACGTCGAGACTCTGGGAAGACTGGGATTTCCTCTAGGTCAAGAGTTGGCCACAGATTTAGTCCTACAGTCGCTGCCCAGCAGTTATAGTCAGTTCATTATGAGCTATAATATGAATGACTACAATAAACCATTGCCTGAACTGCTTAACATGTTGAGAACAGCTGAGCATGATATCAGCAAGGGGATGTCCGTTCTAATGGTCCAAGGGACCAAAAGAAAGGGCAAGGACAAGAGTAAAGGCAAGAAGGCTAAAGGTGCATCCAAGTTTGACTTGGGTGCGTTGAAGCCTAAAGCCAAGGTGGCGAAGGATGATTATTGCTTCCATTGTGGCAACACTGGACATTGGAAGCGGAATTGTAAGGTATACTTAGAAGAGTTGAAGAAGAAGAAGGGAAGTGAGACTTCCACTTCAGGTATCCATGTTATAGAGATTAATGTATCTACTACTTCTACATCTTGGGTATTAGATACCGGGTGTGGTGCTCATATTTGTGGAAATATGCAGGACCTAAGGGACAGTAGATTGTTAGCAAAGGGCGAGGTGGACCTACGAGTTAGAAATGGAGCAAGAGTTGCTGCATTAACTGTAGGGACTTATCACCTGTCTTTGCCTACTGGGCTAGTATTAGATCTTAACGACTGTTATTATGTACCTGCTATTAGTAGAAACATAATATCTGTTTCTTATTTGGACAAGAAGGGATTTTGTTTCACTATCAAGAACAAGTGTTGTTCTATGTACATGAATGATGTATATTATGGCAGTGCACATTTTAGTAATGGTCTGTATGTTCTTGATCTAGATACGCCTATTTATAATGTGGAAACCAAACGGCTCAAATCTAATGATTCGAACCCGACTTTCCTCTAGCATTGTCGTTTAGGCCATATTAGCGAGAATCGCATCTCTAGACTCCATAAGGATGGATTACTGGACTCGTTTGATTTAGAATCGATCGAGACATGCGAACCTTGCTTAATGGGGAAAATGACTAAGGCTCCTTTTACCGGAAAAGGTGAGCGAGCTACTGATCATCTGGCTCTCATACATACCGATGTATGTGGACCAGTGAACAAGCTTGTTAGAGGTGGGTATCTCTACTTCATTACATTTACTGATGATTTCAGTAGATTTGGATATGTGTATTTGATGAAACACAAATCTGAATCCTTTGAAAAGTTCAAAGAATTTAAGAATGAAGTGGAGAATCAGTTGGGTAAGAGCATTAAAGTTCTTCGATCAGATCGAGGAGGTGAATATTTGAGCTATGAGTTCGCTGACTATCTTAAACAGTGTGGGATTTTATCTCAACTGACTCCACCTGGAACACCATAGTGGAATGGTGTAGCTGAAAGGAAGAATCGAACTTTATTAGATATGGTTCGATCTTTGATGAGTCATGCAAACTTACCTGACTCCTTCTGGGGATATGCTCTACAGACAGCTACTCTCATATTAAAAAATGCTCCGTCGAAATCAGTTGAAAGGACACCATATGAGATGGGGTATGGGAAGCGTTCCAAGATATCTTTTCTAAAGATATGGGGTTGCGAAGCTTATGTGAAGAGATTATCTTCGGATAAGCTTGGCCCTAAATCGGACAAATGTTACTTTGTGGGGCATCCTAAGGAAACTCGAGGATACTATTTCTATAATCCCATCGAGGGCAAAGTGTTTGTTGCTCGAACTGCGGTATTCCTTGAGAAAGACTTTCTCTCCAAAGGAACTAGTGGGAGAAAATTAGAACTTGGGGAAGTTCTACCACAAAATGACATTGACCAATCGACGGGTGAGGTTGCAGAGCAAGTACCACAAGATGTTGTGGCACAATCTTCTGCACATGTGACACAGGAGTCTCGCAGGTCTAGTAGGATACGTCATGAGCCCGAGAGATATGGATTTCTCGTGACTCAAAACAATGACGTATTGCTCATAGATGATGATGAGCCTACAACCTATGCGGAAGCCGTAATAGGCCCTAACTCTGAGAAATGGCTGGTGGCCATGAGATCTGAGATGGAGTCCATGTACACTAACCAAGTATGGACTTTGGTTGATCCACCTGAAGGGGCAAAACCCATTGGGTGTAAGTGGGTCTTCAAGAAGAAGACTGACATGGACGGTAATGTGATTACCTTTAAGGGCCGACTTGTGGCAAAAGGTTTCAGACAAGTTCATGGTGTTGACTATGACGAAACTTTTTCCCCGGTGGCTATGCTTAAATCCATAAGGATCTTGCTTGCAATTGCAGCTTATTATGATTATGAGATCTGGCAAATGGATGTCAAAACTGCTTTCCTGAACGGGAATCTCCTCGAGGATGTGTATATGACGCAACCTGAGGGTTTTGTCGATCCACATAGTGCCGAAAATGTTTGTAAGCTACAATGGTCTATTTATGGGCTGAAGCAAGCTTCTAGGAACTGGAATCTTCGTTTTGATGATGCAATCAAAGAGTTTGGTTTCATCAAGAATGAAGATGAACCTTGTGTTTACAAGAAGGTTAGTGGGAGCATAGTAATCTTCCTGGTGTTATATGTAGATGACATACTTCTGATAGGGAATGACATTCCTTCCCTACAGTCTGTAAAAACTTGGTTGGGAAGGTGTTTCTCTATGAAGGACTTAGGCGAAGCTACCTACGTGCTAGGTATTAGGATCTATAGAGATAGATCCAGGAGACTGCTTGGCCTAAGTCAGAGTGCATACATAGATAAAGTGCTTCGGCGTTTTAGCATGCATGATTCTAAGAAAGGGTCGCTGCCTATGTTACATGGCATAAGCCTTTCGAAGGCTCAGAGTCCTTCTACTCGAGAGGAGAGGGACCGCATGAATAGGATTCTATATGCGTCAGCTATTGGATCCATCATGTATGCTATGTTATGCACTCGATCAGATGTCTCGTATGCTTTGAGTATGACGAGTCGATACCAATCAGATCCAGGTGAAAGACACTGGATTGCAGTAAAGAACATCCTTAAGTACTTACGAAGGACTAAGGAGATGTTTTTGGTATATGGAGGAGAAGAAGAGCTCGTTGTAAGAGGTTACACCGATGCTAGCTTCCAGACCGATAAGGACGACAGTAGATCGCAGTCAGGGTATGTGTTCTGCCTGAATGGAGGTGCTGTGAGTTGGAAGAGTTCCAAACAGGAGACAGTAGCCGATTCTACCACAGAGGCCGAGTATATTGCTGCCTCTAACGCTGCAAAAGAGGCCGTTTGGATCAAGAAGTTCGTGACAGAACTTGTTGTGTTTCCCAGCATCGCAGATCCAGTGGATCTCTATTGTGACAACAATGGAGCCATTGCGCAAGCTAAGGAACCCAGGTCTCACCAGCGATCCAAACATATACTCGGGCGCTTCCATCTCATTCGCGAGATCATCGACAGATGAGATGTGAAGATATGCAGAATACCAACAGATGAGAATCTCGCAGATCCACTTACGAAGCCTCTTGTGCAGCGCAAGCACGAGGCTCACACTAGATCTATTGGCATAAGACATATGCCAGATTGGCTCTAGTGCAAGTGGGAGATTGTTGGGAATTGGTGTATGCCCTAGAGGCAATCTATAATCAGTTCTGTAATATGATATCTATTTCATTATAAAACGAGGCATTTCTGTTATTGTGTAGATTGCGCTAAATATGATTTTACACAATAATGTCCTTGGAATAGTATGTTCAATAGGCATCAAGTGTGACTTGATTGTGAGATCCTATAATTACCGAACATTATTCCTAAATGTCCATAGTCAAAGTATTATCGTTAATTAGGACAACGATAATACGGTTAGACTAGTGTGGGTGTTAATTGATGACCAAGTCTCACAGGTCATGGATATGGAGATATCAAATCACACCACATGTATACATTAAGAGTAATGTGTATTGGACTGATCCGCCATGAGATTGTTACATGGGTTGTTACGTGACTGTCATTAGCATATCTCAAAGTGACTATAGTGTAATGGTCCTTTGACTTGAGGTCACCATGGATTCCTACATGTAATGTCGTATATTTTGATACTGTCAAACGCCACCGTAACAGGCTGGTTATAAAGATAGTTATTGGGTATGCCACAAAGCATGGAAAAGAATGTGAGTGACCAAGATAGGATTTGTCCCTCCTACGAAACGGGAGCGATATCTCACGGCCACTTGGTGGTTAAGTCTAAAAGTATATGCATACCCAAATGAGTCGATATAACGATATCGAGCTCATTTGTTCTGATAGACTTACCCGGTAAACCAAGAAAGAGAGATATTGAGCCATACAAGGATGTCATCGACCATGCCTTGGGCTCAATAGAGATATAGAGGACAATGGATTATATTACACGGTAATATAGGTCACGAGGTTCGTCGAGAAATTGACTTTTCGATTACTTGAGTAACAGTGATGCATTGCTAGATGCCGCTCACTGTTTGTAATATTGAAATAGAGATTTCGATATTACTATCAACGTAATTGGGAACCTACAGGGTCACACACGACGACTAAATCGACGAGATATTTTGAAACAATAAAATCGTCTAATAGAGATTAGATGATTTATGGTGCGATTGATTAATCGGATATTTAATGAGATTAAATTTGTCGATTAATTAGACTCGATTTATTAGATTAAATGGACCCAATTGATGCACGATCCATGTGAGGACACATGGCAATTTGGAATTCTTAATTTCCCTTATCCCACACCGGTCAGGGGACTTGAAAAGCTCCCCCCAAGCTCTATATATATAGATATATATAGCTCAAAGGATTGATATATATATGTGACAGTGTGTGGATATATATGTGTGATATATATATGCATGCATAAGCATATACGTATATACATGTGTGTATGCTTTATATATGTGAACATATATATATATATATATATATAATAATTTGAATTGAATTGTTCAATTCAAATTAGGTCCATTAGTCTGAAAATTTCGGGTGTCGCATCGGTATTTCTTTCGAGTGTTGGCCGCTAGCACCGCCGATCTCGAAGACTCGTCGACAAAGTCGGTGTGGATTCCAGTAGAGGCGTCACGCGTGGGACGCTCGGTCGACAATTTTAAATATTCCAGGTACGCTTTTATTTACTCTTATTCTTCTAGTAGGTCTTGGAATTAGTTTCACGGGTAGGAAATTTTGAATTTCTGTTTCTTTTTCCGCTTCCGTTAGCCCCGTGGAACTAGCACATACATCCTAGGATAGATACCTCTATGAGGCCTTGGCCTAGAATCGATGCTTTCCAAAGCAACGCTCGCTCGCGTCCCGAGCGTGGTCGAAGATCAATTTAGGATTTGATTTTACAAAATTTACATTGTATTTCGAACCTCCTAAGTCAATGTGAACGACAACATTAGCTTTTCAAAATTCACTCATCGTGTGCATTTCATTTATTTATTATTTCTCACAACTACCCCACATTCCAGTACTACATGCTAGTCGTGCCCATCGTTGAAGGTAAACTACCAACGGTCTTCACCCGTTCCCTACAGCAAGACGAGTTGTGGCTTGAGGCAGCCCCACCTTCTCAGGTGAAGCTTACTCCACACTCACCCCGCACAACCGAATGTGACTGAGCACACGTCTCTTCGCGCAACCAAGCGCGTCCACCAGCAACACTGACCGCTCCCTTTCGCATCGTGCGAGCACGCCTCCATCTTACCCATATATACACCAACGACGCATTTTGTGCATGTTCCTCGGTGTGCTCGCACGACACCTATCATGCAAGTCTGCTCCCCTACGCAATAACCTTCAAATTACGAACAGTCATTATTTCTTCATTGCTTTTCCTCTTCCCATTGCAGGAAATAACCGACAAGAAGGCAATTTGAACCTTGAATGACCACAATCAGGACAATGAACACTCCCCGTCTAGCTCCTAAGAATTTCGACATCGAGTCCCAACCCTCCATCTAGAAAGATCGCAACTAACCACCCCAACAGACAAAGCATGGCCTAGCCTACCCGCCGCGAAAGTCATTTGCATGGTCGCACCTCCTACCGAATGATGGTCCCAGCCCGCCCTCCGCTGTGTCCACCAACCAGCCACTAGTACAACGCGCACAATCTTCCTTAAACCCATTTTTACTTTCATTTAAATGCAATTCTCAAACGGGCTCCTGACTATAACAAACATTCAAAGGGCACTAGGACAGTCCCGAAGATGCCATATCGGTTCCGTCGAACCTGTTCGATCTGCCTGTCCTCATGGGACCCGGCCCCTCGAGCCTTCCCTAAGACGGCTGCGCATGCTTACCCGCGCCCGGGGAAAGTATATACTTATGCGGCCCCAGCCATGGTCTAGCCACTCCGGTGTGGTGATGACTATACTTTCGAAAACAGGTGTCCCCCACACGTGGCACCCCATGGGCCACGTGACGGATGAAGGGATCTCTCATGGGTCCACTCTACATTTCTTATCGCATATTTCACCACAAAATCGTCTAATACATCATCTTCTCTGTAGGCTTTCATAGGGACACACCGGTCATAAGCGAAGAACGATGCACAAGTTCACATCTCTCTGAGAACTCTATCGGACCCTTCACCTTTTACTTCGATAGAGAAAGGGTCCGACCAAGAGGTACCCCCCTCCGAAGCCGAAGATGGAGACGATCGAGCAAACCATTCAACATCGGCGCGAGCATTTCCATCAAGATCAAGCAACATCTCAGGGCAAATCGGGCCTTCACCACTGCAAAAACCCACAACCGACAACATGCGACGACAAGCCCTGAGGTAGGACACATTCGGCTTCAAGAGCTCCTATCCTCCAAAGGGCACAATCCACGGGAGCGACAAGACACGGTCGAGAACGGCGATCTCACAAGGCACCTGCCACAAGCCACTTCAACAAATGAAGACCGGGGCATCCCCGTTCAACATTCATTCTAGGGCCACCTCGGTCACCCCTTCCCTGGAACATAACTTTGTACTTTTCTTTTGCTTAGACAATAGGGAAAAACATATGTAAAGTTTGCAAAGGAGAAGAGACGCTCGATTCGACTTCCGAATGCACAAGACATGTTCCAAGACCCGGACCCCACTGACGAGACCAGAGCAAGGACACATTAAGTCTCCACGAGGCAACGCGAATCAAAGCACCCGCAGCAACGTAAAAGTCTGGAAAAGCAAATCCAAGGGGCATAAACAGACCCTAATTTCAAAAAAAAAAATACAGGCGACGCCAAGGTTCATCAAACATACGGTGGCGCACGCAAAAAAAGAAAGCCACAAAAATCAAGGAACCCAACACAAAGAGGCAATAATCGCGACTCATCGATGGAGACACAATGCAAAATAGCGCAAACTCGGGAGTCAAATTCTCCGAACTTTTCTCCCCTGCAAACCTGAGAGACAAAAGAATTGAGCCCTCTAAGTTGAAAACCCCTTTGGGGGGTTGTGGCAAAAGAAGAACTCATCCCCTATAGGTTTAGAGGTGCAGCCGAATCCCGAGACAGGAGACCGTAGCAAAAGGAGAGCAAAATGAAAGAGAAATAAACCGAATTGTCACCCTAAGCCCTCGCACACCGCGTGGACTAGGGACCTCCAGGGAAAAGGGCTAGGTTGTCTACTCTAATAGATCCCCGATCGGCTCTCCAATACAACTTAACCGTCCAAGGCGGATTCTTCCTCAAGTGACAACCGAGCAAGCCGTCGGAGCAGTTTGGCGTAACCCGCAAAACAGAATGACGAAAAAGGGGTACGTCTCACTGCAGGCGTAAACTCGTGTATCTTTTTAGCCTGGGGCAACGTGCTCCCCATGCTTTCCCTTTTCTCTGGGTCTATTCATAACTCCAAAAGTTTCATCACGAGCAAGTAAATACCAGTACAAACCGCACAAAAGTTGATAATATAATTTCAGTATAGGTGCGAATTATTATATTCTTATTGTTAAAGTTGTTTTTCTAGTGCAATTGTAGTTAAATTTATTACATTTTGACAGATGAGAGGTCAGTGAATGAGGAGCTGCGAGGGTAAATGGCAGAATCTTGTTAGAAGTTTCGACAGTCGTATATTATTGGACTATGAAATATGAATAATCTGTCGACTTTGAAAGGTTATCACTGTAAGAATACAATATATTCTGATATTATTACTTAATAACTGCAAGTACGCCAAGACATTGATGCAATTGGAACACATGATGTCTGATTAAGAAAAATGATCAACAGCATGACAATATTATTACAAACAGCTTGCTTGAAATCAAATCAGACCTACACATGGACTGACATTCACATTTCCCAATGAGGCAAATCCACAATACAAGATGCCCAATATTTTCTTTTCAAGGATAAACCTCAATAAGGGACCTCAATCCGAATGTCGGTCTGATCTTGAAGCGTCTAAACCCTGCCTCTAGGAAGTTTTGCTCCCATTCTTTCTCAGTCCTCTCTCTTCCTCTGGCCACTGTCATCATCAACAGATCGAAGTAGAGCTTCGTGCTGGTTGATTCTCCGTCATCATTGTCACTTATCACTATGTCTATTATTATTACCTTCCCCTTCCCGTTTCTGCCTCCAATGGCCTCCCTGCATTTCTTGAGTACCTTCACACAGTCCTCATCGCGCCACGCATGTAACATTAGCTGTGCATATATCATAATCATGAGAATCTGATTCTAATGAAACATCGGTTGGATTGCTATCTTAGATGTCAGAGTACATATTATCTCTCCAAATTTGTCTTTAATACAATCGTAATTGTTCAAACTGATGCAAAGGTTGCTTTCAATTCTCAAATAAGTTTATAAATCTACGTTTTTTTTTTCCTTAGCGTAAAGAGATCATAAATACATAATAGACAGAGCAAATTTCAGAGGTAGAGGCAGATGACACAACCTTTAGTAGAACAGCATCAGCAGAAGGGACAGCTTCAAACATGTCCCCACCAACAAACTTCAAACTCTCACAATTTTCCAGCCCTTCCACGACATGAGGCAGATCGAGCACCGTGCACTTAAGCCCTGGGAATGCCCTGGTGATTATCCTTGCCACTGTTCCAGTCCCACCACCGACATCAACCAACGACCGCAGCCCTTCAAAGACCTCTCGGCACTCCCCGATGACCAAATTCATCATCCCAGAATCACTTGCCATTGCCAGATTGAATGTGTTGTTGAATGATGGATCCTGCCTCTCGTATCCCCATAGGTCCACTCCGTGAGCAGCCTCAAACGGGGTGCTCGGGCTCTGCTTGCTGTTACTGTTACTGTCACTATTGCTGTTATTACTACTGCTAGTTTCAGTGAACCAGTCTCCCAGGCAGTGCCAAGGCCCTACTAAGGCCGGGTCCACCATGGCCAGAACAAAAGGCGACAGGCAGGTCAGATTACCTTTAACAAGCAACTTAGAAGAGGGTGTCAGTGCATAGGCTGTTTGGCTTGGGCAACTTCTGTTACAGCAAAGATGCCCGAGTGGACAAGGGCCCGCATGAGGCGGCCTAAGGAGGCAGTTCTCGAGGGATGGATAGAGAGGGCCTTGGCAAGCTCCGGGAGGGTGATGGGTCTCTCGTGGGAATGGATAACATCAGCAATGCCTAGTCGGACTGCACATTTGAGGGACATGGAATCTATAAAGTTGAAGATATGGTGGTAGATGTGGGACTGAGCTCGGAACAGATCTTCCGACTTTTCGCCATGGTTGAGTTCCATGGAGAGCTTTTGGTTTTCGAACCCTTCTTGATCTGATGCTCGAAAAGATGAGTGATGAGTACTCATCTTGTAATGTAAAGTCTCCCATCCAACTATCCGGATGACCAAACTCTGACAATAACCAATACATGATATATCCATAAATCCTGCAAATTGACAGACTTCGGGAACTTAGAAGAAATTAAGAAACATGAAGACAAACGACGCCATTTTTGACCAGTCAACTCCAACACTAAAAAAAGGAAGAAGTGGATGGGTCAAATTTCCTCCCTGACCAAGTCAATGGTATAAAAGACAATAGAAGATAGAATCAAGGGTATGCTGCATTTGCCAACAAAAGCAGTTCTTTGCAGACATCGGAGATGTTGGGATCGTGCCAAGATCAAGGTTTCAATTTTTCCCAGCGAAAGTAAATGAAATCAACAAATGTTCAACAGCTTCGTTTGAACTATCACAAGTGAGCAAAGCACCTTAGTCAACAGAGAATGCATTGAGATCTCGATCTCCCGCTGCTACGGAATCTGCAGCTATGCAATTCATAAAAAGATTCAAAGCTAACAAATTTACAGAGTTCGCGTTGCAAGCCCTAGCAAGCAACTAAGATCAAGCCCTCTCGCCCCGAATCCTCCTCGCAAGCTGGATGTCCTTGGGCATGATGGTGACCCTCTTCGCGTGAATCGCACAGAGGTTGGTGTCTTCGAAGAGCCCAACGAGGTAGGCCTCAGCGGCCTCCTGGAGAGCGGCCACGGCAGAGCTCTGGAACCTCAGGTCGGTCTTGAAGTCCTGCGCGATCTCACGGACGAGCCTCTGGAAGGGCAGCTTGCGAATCAGGAGCTCCGTGCTCTTCTGGTACTTCCGGATCTCGCGGAGGGCGACGGTTCCGGGACGGAAGCGGTGGGGCTTCTTCACGCCACCGGTCGCCGGAGCTGACTTGCGGGCTGCCTTGGTGGCGAGCTGCTTCCTCGGGGCCTTGCCGCCGGTGGACTTGCGAGCGGTTTGCTTGGTACGAGCCATTGGTATGATAAAATCGACGGTTGAAACGAAGAGGGTTAAGCTCCCGGTCACGGCGATGAAATGATTAGGGTTCCGGTTAGTACGAGTAGGAAGAAAGAAGTGGAGGTGCGTTTATAAGTCCGATTTGAATTTCTGGAGGGAGATGGCGGTTCGTGTCTGCCGTTGGATTAAGTTCCTATTCGACGGCAACGATGGGTTTTGAAGCGGATCGATGATGTGGCAAGGGATCATGGGCGCTGGAACGATCTTGGACGTCGATTTGGACTGTCATCGACGGCTAGGATTGCTGACCTGGCAAGCGCGCCAGAGGACCGAACCGGAGGAGAACATGTCATTGCTCAGGTTCAGCCTCTTCGATGTTGTTTTTTATTTTTTTGCCCCTCGACCTCTCGAAAGTAAGTAATGGAAATTCATTCATTATTAAAAAAAAAAAAGGGGGGGAGTATGAGACAAGATGTGCAGGAGAAAATTTATACAGACAGAAATATTAAAAGGATCCTCCATAAATTAATTAAAAGCAAAATACAATTATTAATACAATTCGTACAACTTTCAATTATCTCATATGAAAATCCCGAACGCGAGATAATGTACATTATTGATAAAAATTATTAAATAAATCGGTATAATGTAGCGAATTAAGGTGTGCTTTTTTGTTTTGCTGGATAAATTAAGGTGTGCGTTAATTAGTTGCTCCAAATGTCATCGGTCTATTTAATTGCTCCCATGTCTCACATAAAAGAGAGAAAAAAAAAATGCATCCATCAGTGCCAAAGTCGAACCAAAAAATCAAGAAACTCATTATAAAGAGTGACCCAAAGCACTATCTCCAATACCACACAGAGCAAAGTATCTTTAATGGTGAGCCTTCTCCGATCAGACATTTTATTAGATCAATCTTTTAAATCTTTTCTATAAAGTCAAAGGCGTACCTCAAATAGCAGCTAAGTAATATCTTGCCTCGTTGTGGACGGTCTTCTGCAATCCTTGGTCACTTAAAGTTGGGCTCACTAGAGGCACAATAGGGCGAGCGAAGGTGAGCCAAAATGAAGTCACACATCCAAGGGTTTGATAGGTTTTTGGGGTGTACTTTGTGATGTATCCTAAATAATTTTGGATAAAATTGAAAAAAAATTAAAAATCTAAGGACTATATATATAGTCGGGATGGCAATTTTTGCCCTGATCCCCGGGCATCGACTGCCCGCCCCATTTAGACTCGCTCCATTTAGACCCGCACCAATTAGCCCCAAGGCTAAAACGCGACAGAGATGGAACTGATTTGAGCTACCTGCACGTGGGGCGGGGCGGATCGGAGATGCCGCTCCCCATTTAGACCTATGCAAATATTTAAAATATATAATGTAAAATAATAAAATATTTCTTTAATCTTTTCCTCCTTTCCTGCTGCAACTAATCACTCTAACCTAGTAACCGTAGAAACTCATTAGCACAGACAGTCAAATAGGCGAACCATTGACCCCTTCGGCCCTTTCCTTCGTTGAACCACCTCGACGACTGTTGACTCAGTAACTACCTTCCTACGCAGCTCTGTGCGTTGTCTTGCCTGGCGACTCCGCCTCCGGGTCTGACGCCATAGCCTCCACACCACAGTCCTAGCTTTCTTTGCAATCCAAAGTCTCTGCTCTCACGTGTGGCTGCAAGTTCGAAGCTTTCTCCGCAACCACAAGTTAGCCTCCACACCATAGTCCACAACCTACACACACTCTCCCTCTCTCTGTAATCTATGTTCCCGTGCGTGGCTGCAACTCCGCCTCCTATGCTCCCTTTCAGGGCAAGGCGGGCCGGGGCGAAGTGGATACCCGTGCACCCAAGACGGTGTAAGCTTGCTATTCTACCCTCTACTTGTGCATGAGTGCGGGGCGGATTGGTACGGGTACTTGTGAGCACGGCGTGGGATGGTAGCTGAACTATGCGTGCCAATCTGCCCCATTGCCATTCTTAATCTATAGGTAGGGAATTTTTTTAATAGAATAAATAAAGTATCTATCAATGACATCGACAAAATGGATGAGACTATATATTTTCTGCTTAGAAAGAAATTCTTTATTTGATTATTTCAAAGTATGAGAAAATTTCGATTAGGATTATAATTAATTATTTAATTTTTACTTAGAAGGAAATTCTAATGTAAAATATGTAACTTTTAAACATCGAATTATTGTAAATTTTGCTTGAAAAGAATAAGATTTTTGCCGAAGTGAGTTAATCTAAACGGTTCTGTGCTTTTTTCGCTTAAGTAAGGTCTCGAGTTTCGAGTGTTATAAATGGAGAAAATTGACGATGGGAGAGATTTACTCCTTAGTGGACCGACCCGGCTTGATTGGATTAGTAGAGGCCCATTGAGTTTCTCGATACTAGGATTCACACAGAAAAATATTTTTTTATTGAAGAAGGTGTAGTACAATAGCTTAGGCCTTCATTTGGTGATCAAGAGGTCCGCAGTATAATATTCATGTGTGACTACTTGTGTCCTTTTATTAGATATTTAGAATTTTTATTTTATTGTACTATACCCATTGACCTCGTAAAAAAAAGTTTTTTTTAGTTTTATTATAGTTATGTGTTCTAGAAGGGAAATTTTTCTTAAAAAAAAAAGAAAAAAGAAAATGAAGAAGATGGACAAAGATTGCAAAAACAGAGAGAGGAGGAAAGAAAGGAGGGGATGACACTAATTACGGTAAAGTAAGGTAAATTTGGCGAATAGTTTTACTAATAGCCACTGCAAGCAATTTAATGAAGATTAGCTTAAATTAAGATTATTGATTTAAGTATATATTTCCGCTCACTTATAAAAAGGGTACATTAGTCAATTATTAGGATGAAAATAGCCGCCCACCTAGTCCCAAAAGAAAAATGAATACGTGCTCTCGTTAAAGAAAGTATAAAGAGAATATTTTTAAAATTATTGATAAAATTGGAATAATTAAAAAATTAAGAAACAAATTAATTCAGGAAGTTTTAATTATAGAGTTAAAAGGAAAGCTCTCTTTCAAATGTATTAAATGTACTTAAGTAGACATAAAATTATGCAAAATGATGGTTTGATTTCATGATAAGAAAGTAAAAAATAGGAAAGTATTGGGATTGTTGATAAAATTGAAATAATTAGAAATCTGAAAACAAAATTAAGACGTACAAGTAATGAAAATTAAAATAATCTCTCTCAAAATTAAAAAAATAAAAAGTTCTTATACAACACAAATTCATGGTCCAATATCCCCGTGCTAATAAGCTTTTCATTTATTTGTTACCATTTTGTTTATATTTTTTTTACGTTACATGACGTGATATGATATGATTAAATCAGTAATTTGCAAGATTTTCTCCCTAATAGATTTTCTAAGAGATTTCTCATATTTATATATAAGGAAAGACCATAAATGAGAGACTATCTATTAGAAAATTTATTATTATATGTGTGTATATATATATATATATATTTGTACATCTGTGCATATATACATCATCTAGTCAAATTTTATAATTAAAACATCCGTGTCAGTACAATTGTGATCTTGATCGAAAATATGAAGATCACCTCAGCCTTTTCTCTTTCATTTGCAGCTGTAATGCTTCTTGTCTCATGCGGTATGATTTATTTATTCATTGGGTTAATAGCTCCATATAGTCTAACGTTTGAATGAATTCTTAGTTCTAATCCAAACTTGATTTTTTACCTGAAATATCCCAACGTTGACGTGTTGGTTTCAAATCTATCCCGAAGCTAACTTTCCGTCCAAAATTGACGGAATTGCACACGTGGCATGTTAATGTCACATCTATCCCGACACTTGTTACAAAATTAACGTGCCACGTGTGCAATTCCGTCAATTTTGGACAGAAAGTTAGCGTCGGGATAGATTTGAAACCAATATGTCAACGTTGGGATATCTCAAGTAAAAAATCAAGTTTGGGGTAGAACTAAAAATTCCTTCAAACGTTAGGCTATATGGCGCTATTATTCCTTTATTCATTTATATTTTACTATTTTACAACAGCAATAATCAAGTTAACTAATTACTTAGTTGGCTTTTAAATTCTTTATTTTTTTTTTGTGTCCATCCAGTATTCGAAAGCCAAATAAGTCCCGAGTAATTCAATTCAACAAATTATTTTAAATCCTTTTATTATTAATTTTTTAATCATAGGTACTATGCATGGAGAGGCAACGAAATGCGGACTCCCGATTCTTCCAATCTCTGACTGCTCAAATTTCGTATGTGTTCAAAGATGCCTTCAAAAGTATGGCTTGAGCATGGATGGTGCCTGTGTCGACTCGAAGCACTGTTGCTGCCAGGCCTTGCCGCTGGAGATCGCCGGGAGCCAGCGTTAATGCTCAGTATTTCAGCTCAATTATCAAAAAGAAAAAAAATAATAATATTAATGGTGCATGTTCACTGTTAATTACATGTCCATTATATACGATGGGATTATAAGGAAAACGCTTCGACTAATTAGCTGTAGAAAAGGAAGGGAACATCTTCGTTCTAAGATCAAGAGAACGACTTCCACGGCATTCAGATTGGAACCTAATCGCTAATTGAGAAGTGATCGGAACGACGGAACTTATGGAAACTAAAGATTTTGTTAAAACACAAATCTTCATAATCCATTGTTGTATAGTGAAACGAACTCGTGTTTATTGAATAAACCGGGAACGAAGTGTTGGTGTACATATGTTAGTTAAAAATCTAAAAGACTAAAACCAGCCCTTACAAGAGGCAAGGGCGCCAGTGGGCAAGTCTTCCCGGGGGTCATCAGGCTGATCGTTCCCTCCAGCAACAATGTTATCGGTTCCAGTCTCGGCTCTGCAGGATTTGGATATGCAACTCCAGTTGAGCTCGATCAAGTCTCGTCCTCTAGGTTCGAACTTAGCAAAAGGCATATTTGACAAACTTGAGCTGATCTCACATTCCGAAGGTCATTTGAAACGAAGATGAACGAACTCGAACTCAATTATCAAAATAATGAAGTCAAACTCGAGTGATTTAGAATACCGTGACTGTCAAAATTGTATGGACCTACAGCAATAACATTACATTTTATTTATTTATCTATTTCTTTATTTATTTTGCATAGGGACAATTAGAATATATTACATTTACAAACAGAAAAAAGAATTAAAGCAAATATATACATACCCATGACTTCATTGGACATGGACCATTTGAATTTGAAGTTGTCATTGGCAAAACTTAGCCCAACACGTCTCTTTGGACATGAAGTGCTTTCACATAAATGTTGGAAATTGGGACTTAACAAAGACTAGCATAAGATTTCGATGGCAGAATTCAACCGGACGAAATGTCCGAGAAGTAGACGGAGACGGAGACGAAACATGAAGTCTCAATAAAAGAGGCTGTGGCACTGCACAGTTCGCCTGCTTCAGTATACCATTGACCACTCCTAAACTTGTTTGCATAAAAACCTCCCTGGCAATTACAATTGTCACCCGTTTTGGAGAGGCAGTGTGCGTCCCGAGTTCATCGAAGAATTATTCAAGAGATTGCAGTGCTTTTCCCTTCGTATGACAACACTCTATAACTCCAAGTCCCCCAAAATTGACAGATTTACACAGCTCAGTATAGTCAACCATCATATGTGTGCTAGAAAAAATCTAAGCGGAGAGCTGCAAAAAAATGACACTTCTGTCATTGTATCAGACGAAATGCCTTATCAGCACAACAAATAAATTACCTCGTGGTGCTGTGTCAACACTCGATCCGAACGGCCCCACTCTCCGAGGAGATAAACTTGGGCTTCCTTATCACCTGCTCCAAGCACTGGATGACGTCCCCAACTTGAAAATCGTCCCAGTCTCGAATCACGAGCCCGCACTCGTTCCCCTTCGGCACCATGTCCACATCCTGCTTCTCTCGCTTGAGTGAGATGCAGGATCCCTCAAACATGACCTCTCCGCTCCTCAGGAGCCTCATAGTCGAAGACTTCACCACATGGCCATCTATGACTCGGCAACCCGCAATCCGCACGTCATCTCCCTTTGATTTGCTCCGTCCTTTGAGTTCAAAGATGTTAAGCACCTGGGCTTCTCCTGCTACTTGGGTCTCGGCAATTCCTGGGGCCTGCTCAACTATCAGATTGCCGATATCCTCCAAGAGATGGTAGATCACACGGTGCATTTTTATCTAACAAAATAGAATAAAATAATTAGATGAAATAGAAACTTTCTCAGGCAGAAGAAGCATTTCCGGGACGAAAGGATTTACAGATGCAAAGACAGAACAGGAAACTGAACCGATAGCTCGGTCAGATCTTATGGTCATTCAGATTCTGAAACTTACGGCAAAAAGATATCCAGAGCGCGAAACAAAGCCACGAAAAAGATTGAAATTTTGCGCATGAATTTTCAGTACGTCAACTGCTAAAAGCTAACTAAGATTACCTTAATGCTTGCTCTTGTTGCTGCCTGAGCAACAGCACTTGTTGGACTCTTTACATTGAATCCGACAATACATGCACCACAGGCCTGTGCTAGATCCATGTCAGACTGGGATATAGGCCCCACACCTACGTGGACCACATTCACGAAAACCTGATCGTCCAGTTGATGAGGAAAAGAGTGAGTAACGATTTGAGAAATCATACCAAGTCTATAAAATTGCTTACACTCAACGACAGAGATGTATTATGACAACAAAAAGGCATCCATGGTGATCTTGCATACCTGAGGGCTATTCAAACTCTTCAATGCATCTGTAACAGCTTGCACCGTGCCCTGTACATCTGCTTTCACAATTATTGACATTTCAACTCTCTCAAACCCTTCTTCTTCTGACAATGTCTCTGAAGTTGCTGGGCTTCCCTCACTGATCTTCCTCAGCCTGTCCTTCTCAAACTTTCTCTTTCGCCCTGAGCTGAGCATCCTGGCGCGTTCCTCTGATTCAACAACAACAATATCATCGCCAGCCATTGGAAGCCCCCTCAGCCCTTCAATCTCAACTGGCATTGCAGGAGTCGCTCTATCAGTCATCTTCCCTACCATATCTCTGATAGCCCTTATTCGGCCCCACTCTGAGCCCACAACCACATGCTGCCCACACAGCAAAGTGCCCGCCTTCACTATAGCAGTGGCCAATGGACCCCGGCCCCGATCAAGTCTTGCCTCCACAACATAAGCTTGGGCCGACCCATCGACACGGGCTTTCAGGTCCATGATCTCGGCCTGAAGAAGCAATGCCTCTTCCAATTTGTCCAGCCCAGTCTTTGCCATCGCTGACACCTCCACCACCTGAACATCCCCACCCATCTCCTCCAACAGCAACCCCTCAGAGGCGAGCTGGAGCTTGACACGCTCAGGATCAGCCGCTGGTTTGTCACACTTATTGATCGCAACAACAATAGGCACATTGGCCAGTTTTGCATGGGCCATGGCTTCTCGTGTCTGGGGCATGACTCCATCATCAGCAGCAACTACTAACACAACTATGTCTGTAACTGCTGCCCCTCTCGCTCGCATTGCACTAAAAGCGGCATGACCTGGAGTGTCAAGGAATGTTATTGATGCCCCAGAGGGCATCCCCACCACGAAGGCTCCAACATGTTGTGTAATGCCTCCAGCCTCTCGAGCAGCTACAGAAGTCTGACGAAGGGCATCCAAAAGGGAAGTTTTTCCATGGTCGACGTGGCCCATGACTGTCACAACAGGAGGCCGAGGAACGATTTCTGAACCTTCTTTAGAGTGAAGTCTCCGAACATTGACCTCCACTTCCTGCAACAATTTTTTTGGGGATTATACGGAAGAGATTAAATGGAAAAGGCATCAAATAGGATACCAACCCCTACAGATACAAATGAGGCAAAAGGTATCCAAATAAGGGACCACAATAACATCATAGTGAGTCCGTCATATCTACAAATACATATCTATCCCATGCACAACCTTTGCGATTACTAACACAACAGTGTAATGGGCATGATACAGTAAATGAAGTCCTAGGAATCCACCTCAGAACTGTGATAATCATCATAAAAAGAGAAAAAAACTGAAGGGAAGTACAAATCGGATCTTACTCAAAGCCACTGAAGGTAAGATTTTGCTATTAGGTTTAAAAGTGACACCATAACAAGTAGAAGATAAGCAATCTAAATGATCTCCTAGCAATGGGCTTTATCATTTCACAATCCCATTCCTATATTTCCACCTCTTGCCCCCAATCGTATTTTTTTGTTCCTCCATTAATCAACATACCTACTCAGATAAAAATGCGATGCTCAAGTGAAAAGATGGAAGCTACTTTTCAAGGTTGGAAGCATACCATAGCGACAAGTTCGGCAATATCAATGCTGAGAGGAACAAACTCTGATTCAACCTTCTCCCCAACATTCACGAGTATATCTTGCAGTGAAGAAATTGATGCTCCAGTACGCTTAGCTAGCTCCAGAATGGTCATGCCTTCAAAAATGTCAATTGTTTTATCTTGAGAGGCTTTAGCTGATGTCTTTCGCTTGGATGGCACATAAGGAGCTTCAACAGGCGGCTGGGTCCGGGTCTCCCTCTTCACATATTTTCCTTTCTTGCCAGTTTTCAAGCCCAATGGCTCATCACTTCTCTGTCTCGCTTGCAGACATGGACTTGTATGGAAACACCTAAATAATAAGGGAAAAAAAAAGAAAAAAGATTCTTACATGTTTCTGCATGTAAACAACTTAACACTCTTAGTAAGTGCATTTCATATTAATCAGCACCTTCGTCAACAAAATTCTCCAAAAATTAAATCTGACCACATTATTTGATGAGTTCCCAAAAGTTCTGTATTCAAAACCTTATAAGTTTAGCTGATCGTGCTACTTATGAAGAACATTGTCTTAGTAAAAGAATTATCAAATTACCGGAATGAGTGCTGTTCCTGCAGGACCTTGCCACATGCAGCCCTTTGGAGAACTGAGATGACAGAGTGATCTGCAACAAAATATTTAAGTAATAGGATCATCACGACATCCACATAATTCAAACTTCCATTTTGTGTACTCCTTGTCTGCCCCTTCCTCTCTTTACAGCTTGTTTGGATTGACGGTTATCAAGGGTCATGGAGGGCTGCGTTATGGAGGGTAATTATATAATTTGTATAATAACCCTCCTTAATCCCTCTTAACCCACAATCCAAACAAGCTCTTATACCTTGTTTGGATTGAGGTTCATGGAGGGTTATGAAGGGATGGGTTATGGAGGGATTCTAATAACCCATGTTTGGCTTTTAAAATTTTTAAGAGGCGGATGGTTAAGGAGGGATAACTAATCCCACCATATCCCTTCATAACCTTTATATTTTAATCCCACCAATTTGGGGTGTTATGGAGGGATAAGAAGATCAACCATTGAAATAACATTATAAAATTAATCAATGGTCAAGATCTTTTCTAAATTTTCTCACCGTCCCAGCCCACCCTTTAATGAACTTTATCCAAACATAGGTTATGGAGAATTAAAGAATCCCTTCATATCCCACCCATCCCATCCCTCCATAACCCATCCCACCCCACCCCTCCATAACCTTCCATAACATGCTATCCAAACAAAGTGTTAAAGTCAACAGAGGGGCTGCATTTTCTTAAAGCAACTAACATCACAAGGCTGTGCACTATGTATTCGTGCTCCCTCTAACAACAGAAGTTATAGTTTTTTTTTTTGTTTTTGGGAAAATGTCAAGTGTGACAATTCTCCCATGCTACCAGCATGAAGGTGACCAAAGAATGCAAAGAAGTGAAAACTAGAGCCTAAAACAGTTAAAACAGAGAGAGAAGCTAAGAAAATAAAGGTGTAATTGATGTCTATAATATGAATATATGGCCAGGTGAACAAGAATCTTTTTTTTTTTCCTTGGGGATAATTACAACAATCATACTTTAATCAATGGAAGTAAACTTCATATGCTTGTGTCGAAAGCCAAAAGAACAGATAATTTGATATCTAAGTCCCAGAGGAAAATTGATAATAAGGAATACTCTGTTCAAAGTTTGTGACTTCGCTTAAGGATGTCGTATTATAAATGCAAGATAATGCAAGGCTGACCTGATTTACAGGAGTCTATAGCAGAGACAGATCTTGCCACTTGTTCAACATGAGAGGCAGATATTCGTCCCGTGGAATGTCCTTGTGATAATATATGCCTAGCCCGAAGACCCTGCGAAATCCAAGTAAGTCAAGCATCGGTTGCATGACAATGTGAACTAATTAGAGTATATCGCACAGTTTAAGAATTAGCATCTCTTCCATAATATAACTTGTCGTGTCTTAAAAAGATTTACTTTATGACTTCCATGTACAAATAAATCCCAATTTGCCTTAGCTTCGGAATGAAAATGAACCTTCTGGTCACCAGTGGCCTCCAGAATCAACAGTTGATATTCACTTTCAGGCATATAGTTAGAGGATAGTCTAGTTGCTTTCTACTTATTAACTAAAGAACTCATACTCAAGCCGTTTCGTTCGAAGGAGAATACAATACATCTGCACAGGGGTGAAAAATAGTTGCAAACAGAGTATAGTGAGGAATAGCAGCAATCTAAACTAAGTTCACCAATAACCAGTGAGATAAATTGATTGACACAATATGCTTGAAGTTTAATTAAGTAATGAGATTGATACCAAAACCAAGTTCACGCTTAAGCAGGGTTTTGAGCTTAAGACAGGACAGACATACCTTGCTTGCAAAAGCTCTCCAAGCCATTCATAAGTATTGCAAAATCCCTGTACAGTTTGAGAGGCACAACGAAGTGTAGGGATGGGAGCAAAGTGACGGCACAAGGCAGTTGCTCCCAATGAGGCAATAATTGCAGATTAATGCCACTCTTAATTCAGCCAGAAAAATCTACAATTACAAAACCATAAAGGTGAATTTTTCAATACCGCTTTCACTTCATTCAGGCAATAACCTCAGCAGCTGAGCAAGCGGAGCGGCAGATAAGCAGCAGAAGGGAGCTTCAGATAAGAAAAGAATCAACATGAACTGAAAATGCCCAGAAAATTTCCTCTTCGGAATCACGCATCGAACCACAAAATCGGGAAAAACAATAGCCAGTCGAGTAAACCCAAAATGCACGTCTTGAATTGATTCATCTTTTTAGCTTTCCGAAAAACTGAGAGGAATACAGAGGAAAGCAATCCCAAGAACTCAATTCAAATAGGTCTGTCCATACACCAAGATGATCAAACAAATTCCATGAATAATAACTTCTGTAAGAACCCGCGCGCGAACAATGGGATGATGAATAACCTACCCATCTAAATGCTTTACTTTCAGAGATCAAAAGCAGCGACATTTCAAGCAAACAACAGACGACAGTCGGGGTAGGGGCAGTTTGTGCTTTACCTTCTTACACTTTCAGCAAGTGTCGGGGAGAAGACGGAGGACGGCCGAGGGAGCCGAGAGAAGCACGAGCAGCACCCAGCGGCCGCCAAAAGACAGAGGACAGAGCAGCGGGCGGACCTCGGGAGAGACGGAGGATAGAGGCTCGCAAGCAGGGAAACTACGGAGGGACTCCGGAGGACTGAGGAGCAGCCGACTTGTAGGGAGAGGTGATGTCGGCACCGGCGTCGGAACGGAAGGCGTCGCGTCGGGTCGGAGATGGCAGAGGAGTCGGATAGTCGGCGTGGAGGCAGAGCCGAGAGCTTGAGGTGTGAGTGGCCGACGCTGCCGCAGCAGAACTTGAATTTTTTTTTTCCAGCTTTTTTTCTTATTATTATGTTATTTTTCCTTTTCACTCATCGGGCTATCAGGCCGTGCCAGGCCCGATGCATCTGGCCCGGCCCATCACGGTATCTTTCTATGCGGGGCCGGCGGCCCGATAAACCTTAGCCCAGGCGCAGCCTTATTGTGCCGGCCCTAGGCCATGCCACACCCATGCCATCATGCCAGTCTATTACGTCACAATACATAAAAGTTGACGAGCATTTATGAAACATTGTCATTTGAAAACCCTCAGATTAATCGCTTGTTTCATTAGTCAAAAAATTTAATTCACTAATGATATTTGTACCTTGCTTATTTTTGTCATCTTTTCCTAATTGGTTAAATGATTTTGGTCATATTTTTTAATTGGATTAAAATCAACAAATTATCTATAATTACTCCAAGTTATTTATGCACATTACAATGCTTGCATTTATTTTTATTTTTGTTTGCCACAAATTTAACAGGCTTTCCTCAAAAATGAAAAAAATGTATATAACTCAAGAACTTGAAAAGACATCTTGAAATATAAAATGTTATTCGTGCACTTTAATTGACTTCATACTAAAACTAGAATTTGGTGTCATTGTCATCATTGAATGATTCACTTGTCACCACATTTGCTCCTAAATTATTTTCCCCACAAATTTGCCTAAACCTTAGTTAACATTTATAACAGAAGTTTAACGTGGCAATTAGATGGCGCTATTTTTTTAATTATCTATGCTCCAAAATGGCTTCATTTCATGTTTTTTAAATATATATATATATATATATATATATATATTTCATTTTCTCCAATGGTAGGAGCCTGAAGGGGAAAAGGAAAAATTCTTTTGTCCGTAAGTACTGCATACGCAGATCGGAAGAGGGGGCTCCTCCGCCGGCCAAGACCCTCTCAAGCGAGGTCACTGGACCACGAGGCGGGGGAGCCTAGTCGGCCCCCCGGTTACCCCGTTTCTATTATTTCACTTCTTATAATTATAGATTTTTATATTTGTGTATTACTTAAGAATATACTAACATATATACGACATAACCAAGCTACTATACAGCAAGAAAAACATAAACAAACATAAAACCATCCCGACCTCTTTTCCTCGGTCAAGCTCGGCCTCAAGAGGTCACATTGGGACTGATTTCGAGCACTTGAAGATCATTGTCTTACGAACTTAGCATGTATCTAAAAAATTAATAGAAGGTAAAGAAGAAGCGGTATTCCATTATATATTTACATGTATGTTCGGGAAATGAAAGAATAAATGATTAATTGGGTCAAATCCAAGCTAGAAAGCTTTGGATTCAACGCCGAGCAGAGGCTGTAAAAGGCTAAAGGCCAGTATATACCTTGTTCGGGCAACTTTCGGACAAATCGAGCTTCAAGGGACCAAAACTGGGCAAACACTCGTCAATTCCTTACTTGGTTTAGCTAGAATAGGTATAATATATGTAAGTTTGGAATTTTTGGGTTGATTTCGGCAGAATTCCAGCACCTGAATAGCCAAAATCTTTTCTAACTCTGAAATTAACCCTTTATTTATAGAGAAAGGGGGTCGGGAATTGATTTGTAATTTAAAAAACTATGGCGTCAAAACAAAAGATTTTTTGAATTTTCGGAGGTCCGGAGGACGCCAGTTGTCAATCTAGATAAGGATGGAACGATTAGCTAGGGGCGAGTACCAAGTGCGTCCGGCGCGCTAGGCGTAGGTACCATCCCGCCTCCATTTGTTGGTGTGGGTTATTTCTGCAGTAGCGCTCCTTATTTTCTCTAGAAGACGGAATTGAGTTCAATTAGATCGATTTGGACTAGTCTGGTCGGATCTAATAGCGCCTCAGCCCCTAAACTTCTAAAAAAACTTCATTTTCACCCTTTTAAAAGATTTGAAGCACATCTTGGCGGAGAAAATTCACCGAAAAATATTTTCAAATTCGGAAAATAATTATTTGATTGAGAATACCCCGAACTTAATATTTCTCGCTACGTGAGAATATTGGTTTCTTCGTCACGAAACCCTTCTTCTATTGAATAAAATACGGTAATCAAAGGGTTTTGAACTTTTATCGATCATGGACTATTAAGGTGCCATTTTTACTAAAAAATACAGGTGATAGGGTTTTGAAATAAGACCACCAGGGATCGCATGTTGTTTTCTGAAAACCACTTGCTCATGCAATCCCTGAGGAAAAATATCGCTAAGTACGCCGTACTGTTTTTAAAGGGGGCACCAGTAAAGGAATACTCAAGAGTGGACACTCAAAGACTTATATGATATGTCTCGAAGACTGTTTTCTGAGGTTCTTCCTCTATAAGCTCTCATGCTTGCTTATGCTCTCTGACCAATGATGTGCTTAAGGATCATTTGACCGAGTTGGGGCTGAAACGAGGTGCTTACGTCCGAGTTCATTTTAATATACTTTTTATGTTCCTTTTTATATTATAATTCTTTTTATTTTGAAACACCAGTTTTTCTATTAAGATCAATAATATTTTTTAATTATTATTACTTTCAAGTTTCAAACAATATTTTTCCATAATTTTTTACTAAAAATTAAAGTAAGTTTAAATAGTACAATAACAGTTATGCATTTCTATTCTTTCAACTAATTCTTTAAGTGTGGTTATTTGTCAATTGGTTAATTGCAATACTTTCTATTTTTGTCAATTATTTATATTTTCTAATTTATGCGCAAATTGACTATTCTAATTCTATTTAATATGCTCTTATTTGATGCAAAATGTAGGTAGTTTTATGATATAGTACAGATATAAATTCTAGTCTTTGAACTAATTTTAATTTCGTTATTTGTCAAATGATTAATTGTAATACTTTCTTTATAGTTTATTTTTTTGCCAATTATTTATATTTTCTAATTTATGCGCAAATTGACTATACTTTCTTTAGTTTGGTCATTTGTCAAATGGTTAATTGCAATACTTTATTTATATTTTTTCTGTCAATTGTTCGCAAATTGACTATTCTAGCTTTAATATGCCTTTATATAGTGCAAAATGTAGTTAGTTTTACTGATTGAGAAATGTCAATTAGGATGGAGAAATCAGGCAGAGGGATAATTTTGAGATATTGAATCCGTGATGTCCTGTATCGGCGAGGATTAGGGTAAATTACACAAGGAGTACAAAATGTTTTGAAAATGTATCACTTTGATACAAAAAAATTTAAAATGTAACAATTGAGTACAAAAAGGTTGAAAATGTTGCAATCAGATACATTTCGTCCATTCGTCATTGACGTCATTGAAAAATGCTAACGTGGAAGAATTTTAAAAAAACAAAAAAAAAACAATAATAAAAACATTAAAAAAATCTTTGACTGGTGGAGATGACTTCGACCTGTGACTTCGACCGACTGGCGAGGATGACTTCGACCGGTAGGAATGACACCTGCTCTTCGACACCACCATCGTCGCCCGCTCTTCGACACCACCACCGTTGCTCGCGACATGAAACGGGACCGATCGAAGAACAACACTGATTCAAACCCCATGAACAATAATTCAAGAGCAACCTTACTGATTCAATGATGACCGAATCGACGAGACCGACGACCAGAGGAAGAGCTCAAACCTCACTGATTCAATCAAAGAGCAAGACAAATCAAGCAATAATCGTAACTTTTGAAATCAGAGTAGTGGCCTCCTGGCCTCATAACAACATCGCACAAACCAGAAAAGACCAAATGAGAATGAGGAGCAAGTCGTGGAGCCCTTGCAATCACTGGTAGCACCACTATGATAGCGCCCCTGCAGCCACTGCTAACACCACCACCGCGACAAGCGCACCCACCCCTTTTCTGATATTTTTTTTACTAGAAAGGGAAAAAAATAAAAACAAGCCCACAATTGAAGGGGGGAACCAGCGACCCCCCAACCAAAAAAATCAAGGTTACCGGCAAACTCTGAGCCATCCGACGGTTTCGAATCGAGGGTGAGATCATACGAGCGGTGCCCCTACCCTCGATTAGAGAGATCTCCAGCGTTGGAGATCTCTCGAATCGGGGGCAGGGGTGCCTCCCGCCGATAACCTCGATCGGGGGTGGGGTCACCAGTGGGGGCACCCCTGCCCCAGGCCTAATGAGATCTCCCCCCTCTGATAGAGGGAGATCTCGTTTTTTATTTTATTTTTTATTATTTAAAATTAAATTATTCATTTTAAATTTTAAGTCAATGTAGAATATCCCTTACAAGTCAGTTATCACCTCAGTACAGACTAACGGCGTGAATCGGGAATTGACGGAATGCATTTGATTGCAACATTTTTAACCTTTGTGTACTCGATTGCCATGTTTTTAATTTTTTGCACCAAGTGATACATTTCCAAAATATTTTGTACTCTGGTGTAATTTACCCACGACGAGGACACTAGTTGTTGCTGACCTCCAACAGAGACAGTACAATTCAGGAACAAATGCAAGAATTGCTCCTCCTCGTCCAATGATAATCTTAATTACTCAACCCCTAAAATTATTCAATGGTACAAAGATGGCTTCCCCCTGCCCGAAATCAATGGGGAGCAACCCCGCACAGCTCAATAAGCTCAAACATCGGATAGCACAAAACCAACTAATAGACCTCGACATGCCACTGCTTGTTCTTCTTGAGCTGCGAGAGCTTCTCGTCCCAGCTCTCCCCTCTCAGCTCTGCAACCTTCCTCAGCGTATCCTGGATTCCTGGCATCATCCCCTTGAGCCCACAAAAGTATATATGTGCCCCATTATCAAGTAGCCTGAAGATCTCGTCGCTGTACTCCTCGATCTTGTCCTGCACGTACATCTTCCCACCACTCTTGTTCTTCTGCTCTCTGCTCAGCGCCGTGTTGTACCTGAAGCAACGTTTCAAAACAGGATAAATCATTTAACTGGAAAAAAAATAATAAAATAACTAAAAGAGCAGCTCTTAGAGAAGATGAGATGGATAGAATAGTCATGTCTTCAAATTACTAGGTATACCTACTTTCCCAATAAAAACAACAAAGAAACTGGTAAATACAGCTGTTTCAAAATAGAACAGTGGTAACTGTTTCATATAGAACACAGAGATTTGAAACTAAGTCTTTTTTTAACTCCTGATCAGATCGATTTCACAAGTCGGGAAGCTTCTTACTCCTTCCAACTTGGAGTTTTTATTGAATTGTAAACCTAAAGTTTTGATAAACTAAGAAAACCAGTTGAACCGCTTAACTATTGAAACTTCTCGTTCCTTGAACTCTTTGTGGAATTTGGCATCTTCCTATTCCAGTTTTAACGCGTCTTGGGTATAATAGACATGCTTCATGTTCCATGTGAAACCCCATTGGATTGACCAGACCAAGTTGGTTTCTAAGACACTAACCTGAAATGGTCGGGATAGTCCTTGAGGTACTTTTTGAACTCCTCGTCATAAAGGAGGCTGTCAGAGTTGGCGACCCCAAGGAAGAGCCAGGCGAGCCCACCAAACTTGTAGGTCGGAACTGACTCCATAAACATTCGCCGCAGATAGCCCCTGAAAGGAGCAATTCCAGTCCCAGTGGCAATCATTATATGGGTTGCATTTGGGTCATCTTCGGGCAATAGCATTATTTTGCCTGATGGGCCTGCAAAGAGTCATATACATCAATACTCTATTCGTTAAATCCTTAAATACTGTCCATAACTAACGCAAGGATACAGAAATCATATTAGGCATTTGGAGTATGCTTATTTGGCAAAAACTATGAACCCTGAAAAAGCTTTTTTCAGGAAAAAATATTTGGTGATATTATTAGCATATATTTCACAGTGAATCTTGTAGGGAAGAGTAATCTAGTTAGATTCATACTTGTACTGATTGAGAATTTAATTAAAAAGAAAAACCATTCTTCAACCTAGAAATTTGGGAAGAGTAATCCTAAATTAAACGCATCATGGGTCACTATCAAAATACATATGCAGCTATCTAACTTTTCTTTTTATAATCTTGAGAATAAACATTTTTTTTGTTTGGGGGGGGGGGGGGGGAGAGTTTTGTTGCATTGCACTTTACCATACAATTTATAACGCGATAACAGGCTGTCAAATGCAATTCAATATGTTCTGTTTATCATAAAATGGAATACCTTTCCCGTTGTTTGAGGAAAGACTCTAAAATTTTCAGATATCAAAGATAGGGAACATTTGAAGGAAAACCCCAAAAAGTAATGAATTCATTTCTCCAAACTGAATGACTGCTTACCTGTAATCTGCACCTTGTCACCCGACTTTGCGTTGCAAAGGAAGTTGCTGCAAACACCACTCTTGGAGGGATCTTCCTTTCCTGTCTCAGGGTCATAGTAAAGAGCACGGCGGACACAAAGGCTGGCTGTTTGGCCATCAAAAGAGTCTCCATACCTTGTGGAGGCAATTGAATAGAGCCTTACATTGTGAGGTGTCCCCGGTTTCTTTGGATTTTCACCCTGCAAAAAAGCAGGTATTATCAATGTTGTGTTTCCTACATAAAATAAGTGGAATAGTGATCCTAATGAACAATGATCAAATAGTTGAGACACTTCACTGAGTTCAGTTCTAATGAAAAATTACATAACGATGTCTCTTAGAAGACACTTATAACTTAATTTTATCTTTCCTTCCCCCCCCCCCCCCCCCCCCCCCCCCCCCCCCCCCCCCCCCGCTCCTTTTCTTTTTAACCTTCTTTTTGTGTTGAACCTGAATTTGTTGATCCCAAAAGATCACAAATTTGCAATCAGATGGCTTTAGAGGTTAAGAAATCTGACTTACAGGGGGGATAACACCGTAACTCTGCCCTTCCCAATAGGGAACATTACCGCCGTGATCGATCACAATGTGACAGACTTCCCCAGGAGCTTTGGGTCCTACGAGCCTCTCCACAGAAACAATTGTTGCCGTATATGGCGCCTTCGGCTTGTACAGATTGAGAGGGGGCTCTTTCGCATCCTCGAGTTCCAATGGAGCAACAGCTACCTTGGGCACACTTGCTTGTTGCAAGGACATGCATACTACATACTGATCGCTCAATCTTTTGCTTCTTGTTTTTGAGCTCAGAGTTGAGAAAGGGGCCCACGATGTGCCTTGGAAACTTATACTTTGTGCCTGCAGAAATTGGAATAGAAGGTGTGAACACTAAAGATGTTATTAACCGGACGCACATCAAAATTTGAGAATTGACAAATAAAAGAGCAAACTTGTGGCCAGGAAGATACAATACAGGTTGTGTTCACGAAATAAATAATGTAAATAGATGTTGAAATTGAAAGCTAATGGAGTACTCTTCATAGCAGAACATGACTTGGGCAATAGTGTAGCTAAAACAACTCAAAACCATCACCATGGATTCGACAATAGTGTAGCTAAAATCACCAATGATCGAAACATTTTGACATGAGCTCGAAATGCCGACTAAACCAACACAAGTGACATAACTTGAAATGCCATTGTTATTAGCAACTAAGCGTAAAAGCAGGGATTCTCGAAGCATAATTACGATCATTCCTTAAATTCATTCAGATCGACGGCAGCAGACATTCAAGGGACAAGAATCAAGAAATCCCACAACAAAAAAAGAATAGATTTCTCCCGATGAAGTGAAGAAGTCTTGACCTTAAATACGGATTGCTTGAGGGACGACGAGTCGCTGCCCACAGGAACCGAAACAGCAACCTGCCCAAAAAAAAAAAAACCATAAAACTCTGTCAAGCCCTCCGACCAAATGCATCGAGAGCTGCCGAAAGACAAGCCAATCTTCATCAAACAGAGCTCAATTTCCAATTATCTTTCATGGAAATCTAACAGAAAAAAGATCCGGGAAGAGAGCAGGCTCAGCGGTTCGACGGACCTGAGAGAAGGCGGAATGAGCCATTGCTGAAGGTGACGAGGAATGAGATTAGGAGATTCGCAATTGGGAGAAGAAGAAATGGTGGCTGCTCGAGAGAGAGTTGACTCTCTGATCAGATCAGTACCTATAAACAGAGGGAAGCAGAAGAGGGGCAGAAGGGTAGAGCTGCTGAGCTCTTGGAGGGTGGCAAAAGACAAGTCTTTTTAGTTTTGATTTTTGCTCTTTGTTAGAATTAAAAACATAAAAATATATATTTTATTAACCAACCAATAAATAAAAGAGTAAATAGCAATTTGGTTCCTGACTTTTCACGATTGCAACAATTTAATCTCCGACTTATTTTTTGCATCAATTTGATCTTTGATTTTTTCACAATTGCATCAACTAGTTTTAGTTACATCATTTAGGTCCCTCACTTTGAAAAATTTGCACAATTTTGGACCTAAATGAGGAACCTAAATGATGTAACGATGTCCAAATTGATGCAAATTGTTAAAGTTCAAGGACTAAGTTATGCAAAAATAAGTGAAGGACTAAATTGACGTATTCCTGAAAAGGGAGGGATCAAATTGCCTATTTACTCTAAATAAAACTTCCTAAGATCCCATCAAAATAAATAAATAAAAAATCAATATAGATATATAAAAATAAAAGCTGCAAGCAAAACAGTTATAGCGCAGTAGGGCGCGTCTGATAATTATGCTTTGTTTGGTTTTCAAGTAAAATATTTTATTTTATCCAACTCAACTTTATTCTTTCATAAAGTCAACACTGCAGTCGTTACTGTTTTATCTTTTTCTCCATTTAATAACAAAATTTCACTCATATTTTTTCCTAATCATTTTTATAATTAATTTTTTGATAATAAATTCACCATCTACTTTCACACATATATATACATTCATGTGTATTCTCGCCCATCCATATATTTGTTAACACTTGCAATCATTACATAAAATTAAGTTAAGTTGGATCATGATCCAACTTACAAACCAAGCGCAAGTTAAGGTATTCTAGATTCGATACTTATCGGGAGATTATACGTGCTTTATTATTAATATTATGATTTATATTTCATTGTACTTACGTCATGAGCCTCCTTTAGAAGGCAAAAAAATAAATAAAAATAAAAAATAAATAAAATAAATCCAGAGGAGAGTATGTCCTTTTATATTTTTTAAGTTTGTTTTAATTTAATAATTTATTTATAATATAATAAATTTTAATTAATAAAAAATAATATTTTATCAATGAAACAAGGAATAAAACTTTAAAAGATCTCAACAAAATAAATAAATAATTAATATATATAGATAAAAATAGATATATAAAATCTAGAAAATATATCTGAAGGTGGGAGAGATGGAGAAGTACTGAAATAAAATTACTAGAAAATAAGCGTTGGTTTCAAAATAAGTTAAGGAAACTAATTTAAAGTTGCTTAAAGTAAAAAAAAAGTAATTATTAATGCTTGAAACCGAATAAGCAGAAACATATTTTATAAACACCTATTAATCTGTTTGAGAAAATTGCGTTTGCAACTGCAATTTTGATCCAAATCATGGTTTCAAAAACTCTCACCAAATACCAAATCCGCTTATAATTAATTGGAAAAGTAATTATAAAACCTTCTACCGCACTCTCAAACGAACTTTTCATGTTCTTGCAATTTTAGAAATGAATTAATGGTGGCAATGGATGAGTGTTAAAGGACAAGAGCATGAAGAGTTGAGAGCATCTTTAGTGGGGAGTCCCAAGTCCCAGATTCATGACAAATATGTTATCTATCAATAATTCCGTCAATTTGTTGAATAAAGGCGGTGAAGTGGCAAACATAGAGACCAAAATAATATAAAATAATAAAGAAAAATTACAAAATAAATTGAAAGAATTCGGAGAAGGGAGTTTGCCATGTAAAGTTCACGATTTTTTGAATAAAAAAGGGGTAAATTGCATTTTTATTATTATTATCCCTAATTTTTATTGAAACTTAAAAATAATAACTTTTAAAAATTGCCACCTAAGCATAAATAAAATTGTGGCACTGAGTTAGCTGCTACATCGGCATTACTTAATAGTTTAATTGATGAAATGACCAAGTAAAATATTTATCATAATATAAAGGATTAAATTAAAAAAGGATTGAATTGACAGAAAAAGAAAATGATAAAATTGAACCTCCAATTAAACGTAAACGTCAAAGAGCAAGGCATACTTTTGCCTAAAAACTATGATAGATATAGATATAGATTTAGATATATCGTAAAAATGGTTGAATCATCAAAAGTTAAATATTTACAACCGAAGGCCCTTCCTTTTTCTTTCTATATGCATGGAATGGTGTTATTTTCTATCAAAGTATGGTGTTTGTATATCGTATGTTAGTATATTTAGATTACATCATTTAATACAATTAATTGATGCAAAATTTAATGCTAAAAGCTTACACTTTAAGAGGTTCAAATGACCACTATAAAAGAAGGCTCAATGTTTTACGAAAATATCGACAAATTATTACAGAATATAAGCAACGATCTAATTAATGATGACAAATAATATTAAAAATAAAACATGAAGTTTTCTTAAGTTTCAGAAATAGTATAAATATATGTAAAAGGTAGTGACTACTATCTCAATGAATTAACAAAGATGGGATGACATAAAACTTTTTTATGGAAATACAAAAAAAAAAGCATTCATTTTCCTTTTTCATGAATTTAATAATTTATTTATAATTTTAAATTCATGCCTAATAAAACAACATGATTAAAGACAAAATTTCTTTCTTTTTATTTTTTATCAATTAAATACTGGATAAAAATATAATAATAAAAATTAACTTAATAATATATAAAATAAAAGCGAAGAAATTTTCAGGAGTATGAAGACCATGTCAAACTCTCTCTTAATATATAAAACCTAAAAGTATGCAACTTTACAGTTACAGTATTTAGTTTGTAGTTTTGTTTTATAAATTTATAAATTTATTGTAAATAAACCAACATCACTAAAGGACAAAATCTCTTTCTTTTTATTTTTTTTATTAATTAAATATTGAACAAAATATATCATAATATAAGTTAAATGAATAAAATATAAAATAAAAGCAAATAAATTTGCAAGAGTATGAAAACCATATGAAACTCTCTCTTATAAAGCCCAAAAGTATACATAATATTTAGATGAATAATCCAACACGAGACAAAATCTCTTTCTTTTTTTTATTAATTAAATATTGAACAAAATATATCATAATAAAAATTAAATGAATAAAATATAAAATAAAAGCAAAGAAATTTGCAAGAGTATGAAAACCATATGAAACTCTCTCTTATAAAGTCCAAAAGTATTCAGCATTATAATATTTAGATTTAGATTTAGAATTAGATTAGATTTAGGTTTAAATTTAGATTAGACGAATTTAGATATTCTTATCTCCATGATGCACTATCTTCTAAAAGTTCAAGTAAAAAAGATCAGTACGAGAATTCAATAAATCCATAAAAAGAATTATTTGACATTACAACTACCAAAGTGATATCAATGTGAAAGTAATTAATAAAAATTCTACAATATATAATGAAATACACATAAATAATTATGAAAAAATTTCAAATAATTTACTTGTTACTCAAGTAAATCATGTCAAAAGCAAGCTTGAAAAATACAAATAGTTTACTTGAATGAACCGTATATTAATTAAGCCTTAATTAATATATTCCCAAGTAGCAAGAACGTGTAAAACTACCAATTGTCCTCTACAAATTTGACAACACATGAACATCAAAGGCCGGCTGATGTTGGAAAAGCCAAGAACTACGTATGTAAATGTCAAAGTCACATTAGTCCGTTTGATTTCATAATTTGATTTTAAAATTTTAACTCTAACTTTAACTCTACTCACTACACAACAAAAGTCAACAATACAATTATTATTTTTTCATTTTTCTTCAAATTTTTTAACCATTCAATTCAATTTTTAATAATAAATTCTCTCAACTATTCATTATTTTTTTTACATTTTTCTCATAATTCAACATCATAATCATTACAAATCAATTAAAATCAAAATTCAATTCAACTCAACTCTGAAACTAAACACATTAACAATGATTCTTATTAACTGATTTTTCTTTTATTAATTATATAATTATATAAAACTAGATGCAAGGTTGCCCATTATGCAAGTTCGTAGAAAAAGTAATAAAGTTTAATTTATTTGATATTTATGAAAATATATTTTAATTTATCGAGGGAACCTTTTTTAATCTCATTTTTATAATTTTTTTCGTGAATTAAAAATGTTTTTTTTACAAAAAATTTAGAAAAATGTAAAATTCCCCTTAAAAAGTGTGCTAATTATTTGCTAGTACTCACACTTTATAAAATGCCCTTGACTATTTATATATTAAAACATATATACCACCGTGAGCATTTAGGGAGGGTAATTAAGAGGATTGAGAATTTAGAAAAAAAATAAAAAATTTGATACTTATTCATAAATCAAGAATTTTTTTTTGGTATAGTAGCTAAGGTTATAATTATAACTTTGTTAATGATATTAATTGATCAAGTAGTTGAAGAGACAATCAAGAGTTGAGGATGACATTAATAGAAAATGTTAGCGTGACGCTAATCGCTGTGCTTATCATCTTAGTAATGTTGGGGTGGGGGCTATGTGTAGTATAGGAGCTGAGCTGATTATCATCTTATATCTTATATTATATAAGTAAAATTAACTCCTATTATAATAACTGATATATTATTAATGAAATAAAATTATCAAATTAATCTTTTAAGAAGATAAAACTATTAACCTGATTTCTATAGTAAGAATAATATCATTATAATATACAAATTTATGATTATATAAAAATAAAAATAAAATCTTTGAAAAATAAATATGTCATTAAATTTTATATTTTAAAGAATTGTTATCGAGTTTGTGTATGTATATATTTATACTAAACCTATCTAATGTACAAACGATTAAATAAATATACAATTAAACATTAATTAAGAGAAATTAGTTGCATATTTATTGAATCATTCAAAATTAGTCTAATTTTATGAATTAATTATTATATAAAACTCAAAATTAATCATTTAAAATGTTTCAATGTGTTAAGAATGAATCAGAATAATTATTATAAAAATGTTATATAAATGTTCCAAAACAAATAAACAAATATATAACACAAGTAATATAAACACCACCAAAAAATTTATTGATAAGATATAGAAATTTTAAAACAATTGTGGTCCTATAAAAGAAAATTTTATAACATATTACAATGAATTTAATCTCATAAATAAAATAAAATAAAACTTAAAACTTAAAACTAAAGATGACAAAACACTATCTTAGAAAGAGGACAAAAAAAATTTTATTCTAATACTAAAATTAATTAATGTAAGTGACAAATCTATATTAACAATTAACTTAAATATTATTATTATTATTATTATTATTATTATTATTATAATAAAAACCTATTTGACCACATTATTATAATAATTAACTTACTCTAATTTTTAACAAAAACATTGAAGATTACTAGTTAAAAATTACAATTGCTAAGTGAAAATACTTTTAATAATAAGATTGATATTTTAAAATGTAGCGGTTACAATAAACACATACATAGACATGTATAAAAAAAAAAAGAATCCGTGTGCTGAAAAAGACTAATTGACTAGTAAATTACCAAAATTTAATATTGTGCAATAATGCATAAGGTGCTATAAAAGAGGCTACTTAAGAGAAAGGACTCGAAATTAAAGATTTCAGTATTGACTTATAAGCAAGGTGAGTTGATTAAGGCGATGTAGCATTTGTTTATTTCAAAATATTATTTCCGTGTGAACCCTGTTATTCGGAAGCCTAATTGGACCTTAATTAATCCAGTCGAGCCGGGTTGGTCCACTACGGAGTAAAACTCTTACAGCGTAAATTTTCTACATTCACAATGACCCGAACCCGAGACCTTACTTAAGCGGAACGAGCACGAATCGGTTGAATTAATCCACGTTGGTGTTCCTCTCAAAATATTAAGTGTAATACCCAAGATCAATCCTATAGATTAGTCTCTTAATAGTAAATTTAATTTAATAGTATGTTTAAGTGTTCCTTAGTTAAGATTTGATTAGGTCTGCTTGGAGCTTTGAATCTGTTTAAGTCTGGGAAGGTTTGATCAAATTTTAAGATTTTTGAAAATAATTGAATTATGAATTTTTTTTTCCGGTATTTGTTCTTCCATATTATTGGACCTCAAAGATGTTTTTTAATGAATTTTTCATTGAGGTTTACCTTAATAAAAAGTCGATACGAATTTGAAAGAAATGGATTTTTAATAGGGACGGAAGTTTCCGTTGCTAAGCTTTTATACTAGATATGTCTGTCTCAACCCATAGCAATGCTAAAATTAAAAACAGTGCCAAGGTGATCTCTATTCCGTCTCTATGGGTGGTATAGAGACGGATTTGGCTGTCCCTATCTGGTAGTGAGGTATCCTCTTTATACAGTCGATTGTTTTAGAGACAAAATCCATGAAATGTATCATTTTATCATTGATTCCATTCAAAAACCGAAAATAATTTGGAAGCCGGTTCCAAATGTGTTACACGGATCAACCAATTCGGAAGACAATAATGTACCGACTTTATCACTCAAGAAAGAGAAGAATAATCAAATTCAATGGTCCAAAATTGTGCTCTTGGCGATCCATTTCAATAGATATAATCAACAAAAGCCTCCGGCCCCCAAGCCATGATGACACGATTAAAGCATAAAATTTATGCCAATAAGAAGAAAGACCAGAATAACTAGCTTTTGCTACGTCTTCAGATATGAAATTCATTTACACAAAGGAAATCTCAGTAATGAGACACTTTTGATGAAGGTCGAAACAGAGGTTCATCATCTGGGCAAGCTTCATTCAAAATTTTTACAGAAAAATAATAGCGATTCAAAAATTGAAGAAGACTCATCTGAATTCTGGGCGGTTTTTGACGATCAGGGGTAGAATTGAAGATTTCCTCGCTTCCCCCAGTCACGAGATCAGACAGTTGGCATGAACATCGAATTCTTTAGGCTCATGGCAACCAACTTCTCCAATCAACCGCTCGACGTCTGTTAACGCCGGAAAGGAGGGCATTATCATGTTCCCCGGTTGTTCTCTACGGCATCAACATGATCATGTTGCCAGACACTGATGCACGAGTATGCCATCTCCAAATTGAGACCGTTTGCGATGCCATCTCCTTTGCCCACCATCTCTTCCCGGCCATCATCATCGAAGCAAGGATAAGTAAACAGAGGAAATTGTAGAGCAAGACACCGCTTCCAATTGCTTCGGGGCTTCGATCCATTGAAGGAGGAAACGTCAAGGAAGGCAAAGCGGATTCATAGCCTTTCACCGGTTCCCACAGACAACGCCCTATTCCATCTCTATGGACATAACGACGGAACATAGACGAACTTTTCCGTCTATAAGTGACCAAATTTTACATTTTCAAAACCGTCTCAAGTGTGATATAGAGACGAAATTTTCTGTCTCAAGGAATGGAATATGGACGAAATTTTCGCCTCTAAAATATAAACAAAAAATCCTTGAAATTCGATTTTTTTTATTTTCTATTTTTAAAAATATAAATAATTGGGACAACTATCAAGAGGCCAGCACGTGGGAGCACCGTGTGCTCACACCTCCACTTTGCGTTGGTCGAGACTTGATCTTGGGCCACCTTATCACTGTGCTATACTCTAACATTTGTCTTCTTTGTACAATTGAATATATTTATAATATAAATTGGAGTATTATATTTTTACATTGGTATCCAATTTTTTTTATCAAAAAAATATTTTGTATAATAATGTTTGATGGACGGGTCCAATTTCCACGATCGATGCGGAGGAATATTCATTATCTACATATTGGCAATAAATAAAACAAATCACTATCTAATATTAGTAAAAGCTTCGTCAATATTCAATGTTCTTATCTTTAAGCTAGGGTTTGATGATGAAACATTCAATTGAATCGAGAATATTATGAATTGGTAAGACTTGCCTGACAAGGAATAATAGAAAAGCAATGTAGACTCGATGGATGCTTTAAATTTTTCGAAAATGTCGATATATGGGCGTTGGTGGGGGTAAAAGACGGTCGGATCGAAAGGGAGGAGAAGAAAAACTACGGAAGCAGTGTATTTTTCGAAGTAATCAACGAAACTTACGAAGATATCATGAAAATACGTTTACTTATTACATAAGGAATAGGGACAAAAATTTTCGTCTCTATGATATGGATAAAATAGGGACGGGGATTCCTTCTATATGATATGGACTGATATTTCTATCTCAAATTCCGTCCCTAGAGTATTGATGCATATCTCCATCTCAATTTCGCCTATACAGTAGGTAACTGAAATTTCCGTCTCAATTATGTCTCTATGTATAGATGAAATATATGTCTCTAATCCGTCCAAATATTTAGACAGATTGCATCGTTTTAAATTTTTCATCTCTATTTATACGGACGATATTTTAGTATGTAAGATCATCTCTATGCATATGGATGGTTCTTTTGGATAGAATGTTTTGTCCCAACATTGAGACAGAGTTTTCTGTTCAAATTTTCTGTCTATAAAATGTCGAGATAGAAATTCCGTCTCAAATTCTATCTCAACTACTTTCGTCTCTAATTTTAGACAGAAATTTTTTCGTCCCTTTTGACCGTCCCTATTTAGCGAAATTCTTGTAGTGCCTATCCCTGCAATCATTTTTCATATCTGGAATTTTACTATATTCCCATGTATTTGTTCCATCCTCTGTATAATCCCTTCTTTCTTTCTTTTTTTCACATGCACCTCTTGAGTAGATATTATTTACTTGACCACTTGGTGGCAAGCCACAGTGAAAATGGAAGATTCCTATTTTATTATAACATGAAAGGGTGGTGGAATAATTCAAGCACTTGGAACTTTGGAAAATGCTATTTTATTTGTCTGATGAAGATATTTGGGAACTTCTTTATGCAGAAATACATTCCTGGGAACAACGCATGTCCTTCGAACGTGGAGAAGACTGGCAAATTATTACCGAGAAAGCAAACTGATGGAAACAATAGCCAAAAGAAGATCAACAAGCGGAAGGATCCGTTAAAAACATAAAAGGACAAGCAACAGAGCATCTAAGCAGGGGCGGCTCAAGACCATTGGAGGCTTAAGGCAAAATATAAAATGAGGCCTTTTTTCTTTTTAATAAAATTTATAAATTTTTTATTTTTCGGTAGGATATAATTTTTTTTTTTTACTTTTTGAGATGTAAAATTACTTATTAAGCTTTTAGATTCAATTTCTTCTAATATTTCCTTTTCAATTGATAACATAACTAGACTTTTACTTGTTAAAAATTTATCAAGAGCTCCTTTGAGATTGAATTCAACTTTCAATTCTTCCTTTTTTTTTTTTTAGTTTTGAATAACTAAATTCATATTTCCTAGTTGACATATTTACCTATAAACACTACCAAAGAAACTCCTATGTATTACAAACAATAAAATATATGTAGAAACACTTCAAAATATATACCTGTAAACAATATATATTTAATAAAATAAAAATATAAATTAAAAAGAATAATAAAAGTTCATAACAATAAAACCCGATTAATTATGAAATTTGAAGGAGATCACTTGCTTCAACATGAGAGGGTTGCTTCAATTAAAGTGAGTGTAATTTAATAGAAAAGATGAGAAAAGAGAATAGTTGTGAGAATAATTAGAATTTAAAAGTAAAAGAACTCCTTTTATGGGAGTAAAATTTGAATTTTAAAACATTTATTGGAAATAGGCAGTTGGAGATAATTAAGGGGATTAACATTATAGGGGAGGAGATTAAGTTATAAGAGTAGTTGAAAATATTAAAGGAGAGAAAAAAAAGGAAGAAATAATAAAAGGATTAAGTAAATATTTAGATATGGAAGCTATGATTTATCAATTAATAAGTGGGAAGAAAATTTAGGAGTAGTTGAGGTTTAATTAGATAATTTAATAAATGATGCCTTGATTTTTTTTTTATATGTGAGGCTTTGATTGTTTATTAATTTTTGGATTTTTTTTTCACAAACCAAAAAATTAGGGGGCCTAATTTTTTATGAGGCCCAAGGCCATTGCCATCCTTGCCAAATGGAAGAGCCGCCCCTGCATCTAAGCTACCTTCCACACCATCATTGTGGTCCACATCAAGGCCATGAACAACAGAAAACAAGAACAAGCTGTGAACAAAAGGAATGCTGGAGAAGGATCATCTCGGAAAAAGAATCGATCATTCACTGCTCCCTCTCTAACCTGTGTCGTTCCAACTTTATTTATATTAATAAGATGAAGGAAATTTGCAGGAACACATCATCAGATTATTGTGATTGGCAAGGCCTGTCGAAACCCCCAAAATAAAATCGGTTTCCCCAAAACTTGTAGTAAGAAAAGGGTGAGAGCCGAGTCGAAATCCCAAAGGAGGCTAAAGGATTCTCTAAACCAATGAGCTTGCAAAGTAACGATAGGGAAATTTTGATAATCAAGAAACTAAATTGCAGCAAAAACAATTTAAAAGTGCAAGGGAGATTGAGTAATCAATAATCGAGAGACGTATGACTTGAGTTCGAAAACCACCTAGCGTTTGGTTGATCATAGAAGCATCAGAATGTAAATTCTAGCAGCTAAGATTCGATTCCCGCGACCGCAAGGAATCAACTAGCATCTAAATTCTAACTAGTCAAAACACCGTCTAACTAGTAAGTTCATCAACTAGTTAACAAGGTATCAACCGATTCCCTAATTAACTAAGCGACAGCTTTAAGCGCAAGGATGCCTTAACCCGAGCGATTAATCGATTCATCAATTAATTGACTCGTCCTATTATTCTCTAACCAATTAGGGTAGCAACTACCGTTTGTTCCTAATTAGTCTTGCTTCGAATCGATTTCTACAAACACCGTAGTAGTCGTCGATAAGCTAATTTACAAATATCCTATTCACAACCATGAGAGAATACTTGTAACGATGACATCCAAGAATAAATAAGTGCTGAAATCGAAATATTAAAACCTGCTCCTCACAACCAAACCGTGAGGTTTCCGTTCTCAAGTCAAACGAAACGAATTAGCCACGCATGGCTATACAAGAATCCATGAAAACTGATGATCGTTGGAGGAACACTCCGCAGCCGCCAGCCTCCTCTCCAAGTTTCTCTCCACAGAAAAACTAAACTTCCAGAAAGCCCTAAACCTAGATGATCCATAGGTTTTTATATCTCCCTCAAAAATAGGAAATAAATAATGAACATATTTTAAAAGATTTTATAAAAAACTCCTATTGTAACTGAAAGGGAATCCTAAGATTTGAAAATAAATCGAGAATTGATTATAAACTCCCTCTCGGATCGGTTGTGCACGTGGTGCACCACTAACCAGAAGTCCTTGTATCCTTGCAAGTTCCATCTTGATATTTCAATGGTCTCCAATTCATCCCGAACATGCATCAAATTGCCTTCAATTCTTTTCTTGCACAAGTTTTCCTAGAAATCGTCATCCAAGCATTAGATACCATCAAAACAACATAAAACCGAGTCTAAATTTTACCAATTTCATGGACAAATCCTCTCTTATCAGTGATCTAGCATTGGATCAGTTCAGTAGTCCGACCAATATAATTGTGCAACATGTGGTTTCATCGAAATGGTGATGTGGTTGTTCCTATTAAGCATTGTGATGGAGTAATGCCTTCAAATCATCTCTTTGATTGCATGTTTATGATGGCATCATTTGATTGATCTGAGATGGATATTGCTTGAAAGGCATTCAAACTTGTGTAAAGATATTGCAGCCAAATATCAGTTCAAGAAAGGAGAAGAAAGAGCTCCAACTTTTTGTTCGATTTGGTGCATTTCTTTCAATGCATACTCAGGAGAAACGGCTATACTTTAGTAATTAAATTTGATGATTTGATTTGAAACTTTCTGATTTTTTGCCACTCCCAGTCCTACTGCAGTGATATTGTAGAAACTTCTGGTCCATTTGGTTTTCACTCATAAAATGGAGCACTACTGTTCGAATAAAGATGATGAGACCACAAATGGCGGAGCTGGGCAACTCTGATGCTCGCATCACATAAGGAGGTACAAGGTCAAAGTACTCTACTGCAATATATATCAAAGCTTGAGTGGGCTTTAATTGAATTAATCAAATGCGAATGACATAGTAACTAAAATGAGCACCATTAACTCTTCAGCATGTAGAAGACAATATCTTGGGTCAGATTCTACAATAGCATTATCAATTTATAGTTTGCACAATTAAATGTAAAATATTGGCATCCTGACTAAAATAAATAAAGTAATTCTAGCACGCTCACCGGTGGATAATTTGAGAAGTGCTTCCTTCCAGGATTCCTTTTACGAGCAGTGGTGACTTTTGGAATGTCATCAGGAAGTGTACTCGGGTTAAATGTAGCTTTTCAGGCTCTTTTCTTGTCAACCTAACTGGGAGTTAACCCATCCAAATATGAATAGGTTCTCCATTACAAATGCTATTATATATACTAGATAACAGCTTCATCTTCATCTACTTTAATAAGATTTGCAGAAAACAAATGTTGATTAGCTCTGACAAACTTTTTTTTTTTTTAATGTGTGGTAGAAATATTTCGACTCTCATTAATTGTATAATTATGATATTTTGTGTGTGTAGACCATGTGATGTTGCTTCCATTGTGATGGCTAAGGTTTTGACACTTTACAGAATATTTCGGAGAAAAGATTTCGAGTTGATCCTCATGAAATATTGATGATAATGATATATATGTGGCTCGTGTTACATGACAAAGAATCGACCATCGCGAAGCTCTACTTCGATCTGTTGATGATGATATTGGTTGTAGGAAGTGAGAGGACCGAAAAACAATGGGAGCAAAACTTCTTAGAGGCCGGGTTCAGTCACTACAAAATAAGACCGATTTTCGGGCTAAGGTCTCTTATTGAGGTCTACTCCTAAAAGTAAAACGATGTGTGATTGGGTATATTGTGACACAGCCTATTCTATTTTCAGTATAACTTTCGATTGCCTCATTGTAATAAGGTGAATGTTTCGTAACAAAAACAAATAAATAAATAAATAAATAAAGTGAATGTAATTGCGTGAGCTATATAACTGATGTTAAGCAAGATCAAGATGTATGCATGGTGTTGTCCCATCGAGAATCTAATATAAAATTTTTTGATTACTAGGCGAGAGTGCATTTAACTGTGCTACACTACTTTCTTGATATTGTGTTTTTCGTTCATGCAATATGTGTTTACATTGCTTCATGACCAAAATGAGACTTAGGATGTGAACCGGTGACCTACATGGGCCTGCTGTCTATAATTGTGCTTTGGGCTAGGACCACAGGAAGCCCATAAGACTTGTGATGCAGTAAGTGGGCCCAAATCATATTATGTAGCCTCCGCGCTCCCGTCGTTAAGATGGGTGTTATCCCGATTCGATTCTTGATGCCAGGATTAGCTATCAAAATTTATGAGTTTTTGAAAATAGAAAAGCGTCGGAGTCGAAGGGCGTGCCTCTATTTATAGGAGGATCTAAGGGTCACCAATGTCGGCATATGTATCGAGGTCTGCTCTATGCTACAATTGCTCGTGTGAGATGTTCTTACTTGAAGTGGTGTCATTTCATGCTTGTGTCCGTTAGGGCTAATCACGGTTTGGTTCGGGGTGATTTTGGAGTAAAATTAAGGTTCACCGCTTTCGTCGGTTCAAGGATTTCAGAACCCGTCCCCGAGAATTGTAACCGAAATAAGTAAAGAAAACCGACCCTTATGGTTACGAGATTTTTTGGATCGGTTCTTGAATTACCAGAGAAAATTGTCTGAAGACATTTGCATTGCTGGAAAATTGAAAAAAAAATCAACAAAACTTAAAAGCAAGAATAAGCGGCCTTTGTTGATTAGTTATTGTGGATGAAAATTTAAAAGAAGAGAGAAAACGAACCGTCGTGAGCCTTAGGAATGAGGGCTGAAGCGTGAGCACAGAGCAGAAGCAACACTCATTGAGAAGGGAGATGAGGGTTTGCAAACAGAGAAGCGGAGAAGTTTGGACAATCTAGGATTTTGAAGGGTTTTGATAAGGGCTCATTGGGCATTGGGCTGTAGGCAAGCTTGGTGGCTCACTGAGTTGAGCTGAGAAATTCAATTATAATAATTAAAACTTGGGACAAGTCGGGGTATCCGGAGTTGTGATTTTGAAACCCATCCCCATCCCCATAATCGAAAAAGACAGAGGAAATCGAACCAAGAACCAAATCATGATCTAACCGAACCGAAAATTCAGGACGGGTAAAGATGGTTCAGATTGAGTTTTCGGGGCAGCAGGCTTTTTTGATCAGCCCTAGTGTCTGTTGTGACATGCGCCAAACAATCTCACTGCAACCGTTCCTTGGTTCTGTTACAGTCGGTCCAAGGAATGACGCGATAACCATTCCTTTAACACATTGCACATCGTCATGCTCTCTTTTTATTTTTTATTTTTTTAATATTAAAATAAGACAAAAAATGAATATCTAGATTTATGTCTGATTGATGTCATTGCCTACTGCGGATGGAAGTCTCTAGATGCTAAATTAGGGTGCTAGCTAGGCTTAAATTTCAATTTTCTATTCATTTTTCTGTTAATGCCTTGGTAGCTATGCCAATTTCAAACTTAAAATTTGGAAGTCAATGAATTGGAATCTAGAAGTCCTTTTCTGTACTCTTCGTCCAACCTAATTTTTCATATCCCTCGATCTGATGTCCCCATTAATCTAAACAATTAGGATCTGTGCCTTAAGAATTTTGTGATTAATCTTTCTCCACTTGATGGTATAGAAATTTGAATTAACTGTGGGTCAAAGCAAAAAAAAAAAAAGAAAAAAGAAAAAAAAAGAGAGAGGAGTTAAATTTCTATGTGGAATGGTTGGAGCAACATGGTTGACCCGCAAAACTGCACCAAGTCCTTCGCATTGGGCCAAGAAAACTATGGACATGGAAATAGAAGACTCCCAACTAATATGACGGTCAATAAAATTTAATATAATCAAACACATATTCAACTTAAGAAGTTAATTAGCATGTCCAAAGGTGCACAGTAAGGGTGAAAGTGAAAGGCAGATCGTTAATAGGGCAAGCCTACGACCGAGATATATCTTAATCTTGATTATGCTCAAGCATATATCTGGAAGAGATGGATTTTCTTCAATTTGCTCTGTTGTAATTCGAGAATATTTAAAGGCGAAAAACGTCTGGTGCCTGCTCGAGGGAATGTTTGGAGAATTTTTTCGTCATGTGACTGCTCATGGAAGCTTATATGAAAACGGGTGAACCTACATTATCTGTTTATTGTCTCATCTTTTTTTAAAATTATGGATCGATCAATCATTAATCCATGGAATCTATATCTTACGCAGACATACATATACATACATGTATCTATATAGAAATATAGAGAAGAGGTAACCTTCCACATGCAATGCGAATAAAAAAAGCGCAATTATTAGTTGTTAATAGCAAGCCGCCTATTACAGAAAAGTCAAATAATGCCCCCATTAGAAAAATAAGAAACTGCATATGACTTAGACATCTCACCTTGAAGAAGAGAAGAGGAGGAGGAGAGCAGATGGAGCTCCATAAGCATGATCTTGATCTTGTGCTAGTCCCAGGTGGGCTGCTGATCATGTTCTTTTACCATCTCTTCCTCCTCTACAGGTACTTGCACCAGCCTCACACGACCCAGATGGGATTCGAGAACCACGACAAGCGAGCCTGGGTCAAGAGCATTATGCAGGTAATCCGAAGACCACGCCTTCCAACTTTTTTCGTGTCCATATTCTCATACAGTCGGAATTTAACTGTTTTTTGGTTCTGCGTATCCTAAGCAAGGGCCTCCCCGTGCTAGAGTTGCTATATATGAAAGTGTTTTAAGTCTGAATCCAAGCTATATATGTGCCTTTCCATATCATTTACAGGCATGTTCCATTCCTGGAAGCGAGATAGCGAAGCTCTTGATCCGATGATTTGGTGATATTCTCACCGGCTGAATGATTAGAAATTGTCCGGATCCTCATGGACTCGCCTCCTAAAGCTCAATTTTGAAAATCAAATGTGCTGATTTCATAACTTCAACATCGTCTTCCTAATTTCCTTCTGTTTTTTGCTTTCGACGTACGGACTTTAAGATACTTGAATAATAATTACTAGCGCCTTGTTACCCGTATTACTCATTTTAGTTCGACAGTCTAGGCAGAACATTTGAATAGAAGCCTCTGATAGAGTGCCTTACTGTGTGCCAATTGTAACGATCGGTGTGGGCATATGTCCTATCGGCTCGGCTCATGTGATTTCAAAAATATTACCGTGCTATATCGTGCATGGAGTAACGGGAATGAGAGAAATATGGCATTTCCATTCCGGACTATTCACATTCCATGTTGACCTGTGCGTTTTTTCCTGAAGCAAATTAATTTTCTTGTAGAGCGAAAAGAAGGATGTCGGGACGTGCCTAGGGGTGATATCGTCCAATATCTCGGCGGCGACATTCCTCTCCTCAGTCTCCCTCACTCTAAGCTCCCTTATTGGCGCTTGGATAAGAAACTCAACCAGCAACTTCTTCCAAAGCGACCTCATCTACGGTGACACAAGGACCACCACGATCTCCATTAAATACATCAGCCTCCTCGTCTGCTTCCTCCTCGCCTTCACCTGCTTCGTCCAGTCGGCGAGGCACTTTGTCCATGCCAACTACCTCATCAGCACCCCTGGCAGTGACAACTCGCTGTCCCGGAGCATCGAGATTGCCATAATAAGAGGCAGCCACTTCTGGTCGGTTGGCCTCAGGGCCCTTTACTTCGCCATCGACCTGCTGCTCTGGTTTTTTGGGCCTATACCAATGTTCATCGGGTCCATAGCCATGGTGCTCCTGCTTCATTATCTCGATTCAAATTCCGAGCCTCTGAATCAGCACCAGTACTTGAAGAGAGTCGAGAAGATAGTCGAGGAGAGAGTCACCGAGGTCTCTTTGGCCATTCGTGGGCATCATGTGGAGTAAGAGAGACAGGGGGCAAATTTCTCAAGGAATAACCACAAAGATTGAGGGTATTTTAGGCGTAAAAAGAAAGTTTTGAGGTCATAATTGGATTAAATTTATCTGGTTTTGGCTCTTTTGTGTATAAAAGGATATGAGAACATTGTCCTGTTGCTGTTTTTCGTTTTCTCTTTCAAATTGTGTGGAGGGACAATTGTAAACAGTTACTGAGAATGTTCATCTTTTTTCTTTCCCATGCATCAGCTAGTATGTATAAGCTCAATGAGTTTTGACTAATTCATATTCGAGTTGAATCGACTTATTGAGAGGTAATACTCTCCCAAACGTGCAATTTCTTAATGGATTACTTTTTTAATTTAAAAAACCTACACTTTACTCCTAATCCTAAACATAGCCAAAATTGAAAGTTGTTAGAAACTAAAGAAGTACTTTCAAAATTGTCTTATTGATAACAACTTTGAACTTCTGTTAAATTTTCCATTCGGAAAATAATTTTTAAAATTTTTTAAAAGTGGAAAATTTAGAAAACATAAAATTGAGAAAATTGAAAATAAAAAATAAATAAAAATGAAGATACTTTAAGAGGAGCTAGGAACAGTGGTGCGGGTCTCTTGCCTGTCGCCATGTTGGTGCTTGGTAATTTACTATGAGAGGAGGATAAATTTTTAGCGGCGTCAGGTTTGAAGTCAATCACCACTGCTTAAGTAAAGTTGTGGTGTCCTCAGCATCGTGCTCCCACTGGCCTCTGCTTGCTCTCTTCGTTATTTTTCTTTTTCTGATTATATTTTTCTAATATCATTTTATTTTTAATTTTTAAACGAAATTAATGGAAAAACATATGAAAAATGGAAAAACTTAATGGAAAATATACAATTGGCTAAAACAAGACAATTTTGAAAGTATAGGCTTTAATTTCCAAATACTTTTGATTTTGGTTATATTTTGGGAAAGAAAGTAAAGTTTAAGTTTTTTTAAAATTAATAATTTTTTAGTTTATAGAATTCGAACTCGAGATCTTATTTATGATCCATTCGAATTAATCCATGTTGATTAGTTCATTTTAAGTGGACACGGATAAGACTGAAAGGATTTTCAGCCAAAGACAAATTTTTTGAAAGCTTTCTTTTGAAAATATTTTTTTTATTTTAAAATTTTTTCCACTTTGGTGTTCCAAACCTTGTAAGTTGTAAGGTGTGCACGGCTATAAGCTATATCGTGGAACCTGTAAGAATCTATGGCCAGGTTTTGGGTACGTACTAAAACTAATTAAGAACCAGCTTAAACCAAAAGGATGTGCTTAATGATAAGTTGAGTTTTTTGAATAAATTTTATCTAGTGCGCAAGGATTCAATTTCATATGGGGAGTTTTTAGTCTCCTTTATATCTTATCCCAACTTTTTATTCGGTCCCGACCCCTTTTTCGATCAAAGCCAATCGGGGGCGATGGCTAGCGGTGGGCGATGGATTGCCGGGGCCTCCATCCTTTCTCCAATCAAAACCTTTCTCTTCTTTTTCTTTTTTAAATTTTTTTATTATTCTTGTTGACATGGCGTGACACCATTTGCCAAGTAAGCACTTTGCCACGTTAGCAAAATGAATGAAAAATGACACAGATGTTTAACGTGACAAGAAAAATTAATATTTGTATTTTTTGCCAAAAAATAAATTTGATGTCAAAATTAAAAAAATATAAAAATTCATACTTTTTTGGATCCTTAAATAAAAAAGATATGCAGGAGATTTTGCAAAAATACCTTACCAAATTTAAAGAATCTATGCTCAGGTAATCGTCTTATCCTTTTCTTATGTGCTTGCTTATAGGAAAAATTGCACTGTGTATTCCAATGTTATTTTAGTTTTATTTCAATGTCGATTTTTTCTAAGATATCCTAATTTAAATAGTTTAATGTCAAATCTATCTTGCCGTAAATATTCTTTCTATTTTTAATGGAAATGCTAACGTGATGCGTTAATTGCTTGACGGTGCTGATATGGAGTGTGTGTGGTCTAAATACAAGGGAAAAATAATACCACGTATCCTAACATTTTAATATTTTATCAATTTTATGCCAATTTTTTTTTTCAATTTTATCCCAATCTTTTCATAATTTCTCAAATTTATCATAACTTGTTGGGATAATATTGAGAAACCAGTAAAAGATTGTGATAAAACAAAGAAATTATCAAAATATTCAGATTAAATTAAGAAAGTATCAAAATGTAGGATAAAATTGAGAAACAACAAAAATGTTTCGATAGATGGTGTAATTTTTCCCTTATATCGAGACCCACACACTCTCCACTTCAGCTCCGTCAAGCAATTAACGCACCACGTCAGCATTTTCGTAAAAAAATAGACGGAACTTTTACGGCGGGATATATTTGAAATTGAACCATTAACGTTAGAATACCTAAAAAAATCAACGTTGAGATAAAACTAAGTTAACATGTTGTGATACATGACGTTATTTTTTATTACTGATAAGAACAACAGTGCGTTTGTTATATTCTGATGGTGCAGATTCCACTAAAGAAAAATGGAATAAAAAAGAGGGTGTAGCGTATGCCTTTGTCTAGTAATCAAGATATTTCAGATTTGATAATTATTGTGGGACTATCGGTGCTCTTCATTAGTAATTAGAATTTCTATTTTTATTGTATTAGACCCATATATCTTATTTATAACTAAAAATAAGGAATTAATATAATGTCAACTCACAATATAACTCAACAACATATGTTAACTGGTGTCTAACATATTAAGGACACGATCCGCGTTGGAAAATGACTAATGAGGAGCCAAACAAACGATGTGCCAATAGTTCCATTCTTCTATCTTCATATTTTTGTGTAATTATTTTTAATAGTGGTTGCTATATATGTTGGCCATTCGGGGACTCAATCTTAAAGAAGAGGATTACAGCTGGCAGGAGAAACGAAAACAAATTTCAGCCTATAAAACTTATGGGGGAAGTGGGCCTCCTCAATAATACATCTATTTAATTATTGATCGAAATATAGAATATGCACAACAGCCATTCAAATGGGCTAGCAGTGACGCAATCAAAGTAGCTGGATTCTATTGCATGATGACCGATCGATATCGATAGCTGCATAGATATAATATTGTTAAGAAGTAAAGTGAATTAAACAAAAAAAAAAAAGAAGCTAATTGAACATATGTAAAATTTATGTTTTACCACTTAACAGTTTGAATTTTTAAGTTTGGAATGAGTCTAACGCCATTACATCTACATTTTGTAATTATATTTTAAAGAAATGTCTTAATTTCCATGGACTGCTATAAAAAGGTTTTATACTCTCGATAATGATATAATCCATATGATTCTCATCTTTTCTGGAAATAAGGGGGTTCTAGTCATACTCCGACCGACCTACCTTACCGTCTATCTAGTAGGGGCCCATGATCCCCAACTTTTCTATCGTCAGTCACTAGATTGGAACTAGATTGGAAATATCAGACTTTGCGGATACCATAGAATTTTCTGACCTTAAAAACCATGGAAAGTTGGTTGAGGGTTTAGCGATTATGCTGATGTTGTGGGCATAGGGCCCAATATTTAATTTCCAATTTGGGTCGAAGAATTGTTTAGCACTTGTCGAAAGTGATGTGACTTTCCATTCTAATCTTTTGACATACGTGTTTCCCTTTAAATTCGCGATCCACTCTTCGGCTGTTGTGTGGCGTTTAGGTTGTAAGGCGTGCCAGAGTGCAATTCCAATGTATGAGTGAGGGCGAAATCGTTGGCCGTCCTCACCGAGCTAAAGTGTCGCACCATGGCACTTGGGATCCACAGGATTAGTTGGCGACTAAGTTTTCGATTGTAGAAGTGTGATGATGTCAATCGGGAGGTTGTAGAGGTGTTGCATACAATGTCACGGCTTCAAGGGTTAAGCCGTTTAAGTTCTCCCAAACGTGCGTGGGATGTTTAGCCCAATATTTATATGAGACGGCTAGGAAGCCGGTCTATGCGGTGTCGAGACGGCTAAGAAGCCGGTCTAAGAGGATGAGGGTCGCGGCCTAGAGAAGGCCCATGAAGGATGTGTCTTGGCTGGGGCAGATGAAATGGATGAACTTCGGCTAAGAAACCGTAACTCGAGGAATGCCTCCTTGTATACAGGTCTCAGCTAGAGGCAGCCGAAAGGTGAAGTCACAGCCCTAAAGCCAATAGCAGAAGAATAGGACCACGGTCACCGGAAGTTCCTATTTGGCGAGTCTTGACTACAAGTTAGCCGAAAAGAAAGAGTCTTAGGTCGGAACCCTTGACTCGATGGAGACCATTCTTAGCCTGGAAGCTCGAAATGGGTAGAAAGGGTAGATACCGGATGATTGGCGTTGTGTAGGAATTAGAAGTGCATGGTAGGTAAATGTGCATGAAAGATAGATATTGAGATACCGGATGATCGGCGTTGTGTAGGAATTAGAAGTGCATGGTAGGTAAACGTGCATGAAAGATAGATATTGAAGTGCGGTGCAGATAAAGTAGATATTTAAGGTGCAGTGTAGGAAGAATAGATATCGAAGTACGGTGCGGTATTGAAAGTATGAAAAAGTAAATGATAGAGAAACGTAAAGATAGACTAAATGAGCATATGTTGTGTTGCGTTGTTGCGGGGAGAAAGTACAATGTTCTTCCAATCCGATATATATAGGCTCAACCCAGAGTAATGAACAAGATACCAAGATCGGCAAATTATTCTAATAAAAAGAGCAATATACTAAATATAGATTATCCTAATATTCTCCATTATTCCTAAATATAAAGACAACATAAGGAAAGTAAATTCACTCTCCATGCACGTCCAGAGAAGCACCCAAGCAATCTTCCATTTCTATGGACATTCTCTTGAAATATATATATAACTTTGCATGTGGCAACTTGTCTCTTTCTAATTAAGCACCAAAGATATTTCCTGCACATGAGATAACTTCCCAATCAACCATTCTTCTTCCTTGGACGCCTCTTGCCTTAGTACACACGCCTAGCTTGCCTAAGAAAGAAATCAGAATAATTTCCTTGCGGAGGTAACAGTCATATACCTTTGGCTATTCTCATGTGTGATTAGCCTTACCAAGGAAACAATCCTTGGCTGTCATGTAGAGATGTTAGCTGAGTCCATGTCCAAATTTGCGATTGGCTTCACTGAGGAAAGAATCGGAAGACCTCCGTGTGTGAGCTAACTCGCCAACCTTCTCGCTATTGCCATGTTTGATCTGCCCCACTAGGAAACGCTCTAAAACATTCTTCTTCAATCAGCCAATCCGACCACAGCTGTCCAAAATGGGTAATGCTGCGAGTCGTTGGGTCAGTTCTCCGCGAATTGGATCCTGGGCTGCCTTCCTGTACTTAGGCTTTTGTTTGCTCAGTTGAATCAGTCATGGAAACTCAATGTCATTCATGGAGCCTATCTTTCTTGACATGTGTACCGCGAGCTCCGTAATTACTGCTCGATGTGAAAAAAGCATGTAAACAATATGATATACCATATCAATCTGGGTAGTGCCTAAGCAATTTCGCTGTCGTATATGATTGAGCTTATATAGCTATTGCTTACGGAAATAATCTATATGTTGTACTATAATACGTGTGCATCACATGTAATCTATATCTTATATTGCAAGTTACATTTAATTAATTGCATATCTTCAATAAGTCAAATATATACATAAGGGGGGAAAAAAACAATATGCAACTGGATCAACTGCTAGTCAATGGTCCCTCCAACAATTCCTGAATCAGAAAATCCGTCTTCTTCTTCTTCCTCACCTTGCTCTTCAAGTCATCAATATGTAGAAAAAAATTTATATGGGGCGATTTCTTTGCTTTTTCACAACCCAAAAACATTCTCCTCGCAAAAGCGCCTTATAGAAGACCAGAATCATGGGTTTCTCCGAGGACCAACTCGATTATGTTTTGGTCCCGATTGGATTCGCCATCATGTTAGCTTATCAGCTTTACTTTCTCCGTAGATACCGCCACTTCCCTAAAACAACAGTGTTGGGCATGGAGAATGAGGATAGGATGGCGTGGGTTGACAGCATATTGCAGGTAACTATTGAGCGGAAAACCATGCATCTACCATGCTTCTTCCTTCCCTTCCTCTTCTTATTACTGTAGAAAGTCGGTCAGGATCGTCATCAATGAGTTCAAACACTGACAGCTCATTGATGAAGTACGGCTGGCGACTCGTAGTGCAAATATTGGCCCATGAATTTCTAGTTTGTGTCGGTTGCTCAACAACCGGGCCGTCCGAGTTTAGCTTTTGTGTATGAACGAGCTAAGAAAAATGTGTTTGTTGATTGTGGTATGGCATAATCTTGAGGGTACTTGTGAATGCTACCCCGGAAATAGGACCACGTTATCCCACATCCACATCAATATATGCAGTTAGAGAGGGACCTAAAATTTGAATGGAGATTTCATTTATATGTATTATAACCTAGAGCTAAAATTATTTATATTTATTGTAATACGAACTGTGTTAATAAAAAACCATGTCCATAATGTATGGTTATGCAGTGGCACAAATATTAAATTTCATAAAAGTAAATAAAAATGTAAATTAATATCTTCTATTAGTAAATTCTGCCTGCAATGAGCGGTCTATCTCCATTTTCTTATTTTAGTTGGCGGGTGCTTGTTATGAACTAGTCTGATACATTATGTTCGCTTTTAATCGACATCATGATCGATCGCGGGGGAATTATCTGGCTGCATCTTTTAAAATGCTCGATAAAGTCTTGGAAGGGGCCAATTTTGCAGGTGCCACTTAGTTCAAGAACAGTCGGGTCGAATGTTGTCGCATCTAACATAACAGTTGCGACTTTCCTGTCATCAGTTTGCCTAACTCTGTGCTCTCTGCTGGGAGCATGGCTGGCAAACTCCTCCGAAAACCCAATAGAGGGCTTGGTCTATGGCAACAACGGTGCATCGACTGTGCAGGTCAAACTGCTCTGCCTTCTCATCTGCTTCGTGCTTGCGTTCTCGTGCTTCCTTGAGTCTGCCAGGCAGTTCGTGCATGTGAACTTCCTTGTGACCACATCAAATAGTAGCCAGGACAAGGTCAACTACACGAAGGGAGTGGTTGTGCGAGGAGGGGAGTATTGGAGTGTCGGTCTTCGGGCGCTCTACTTTGCCATTTGTCTGTTGCTGTGGTTCTTCGGCCCCATCCCTATGTTCGTTGGCTCCATTGCTCTGGTAATGATCCTTTGTTTCCATGACATGCATAGCGTACCTCTTCAGAGGCGTGTGTCTCAAAAGGCAGCGTCAACTACTAGCAGCGGTGTCTCGTAAATGGATCAGGCTTCTTCAGGCGAGCAGCAAAGAGGATGATGAAGAAGTCGGGGGAAACCTTAGTTAATTGTTCAAATTGCCTCTCTTTTGCTCCCAAGTTGTAGGTTACAACTGATAAGTGGATTGGGAGTTTGCTGAGAAGATGTGAAGATTATGGAGTGCCGATTGAGCTCATCAGCAGCAGTAGTTGATCTTATTATGGAAAGATTTATTTTCCATTGTATTTTATGTACATATTTTTATATTCCATACTTAGCATACACTAGTTTAGCCATAGATGATGCTTTCCTATTTTGCTTTGGACTCTACTGTATACATACCAGAATAATGAGTGAATGCAATAAGCTTCTTCTGCTCAATCACGCTCTAGACAATCTCGTTCTTTACATGGTATCAGAGCGGTGGTTCTGAGGGCCACCCGCCTCATCTCATCGCCGGCCAGATTTTGGCCGAGCTTCATCTGCCAGTGATCCTACTGAGCGTCACCCTTCTCTCCTCTGTTCTCTGTCCTGCAAATCCACCCCCTCATTCTTCTGTTTTTCTGAGTAACTGTCATGGCTAAATCTACAGATCAGAACACCTCAGCTGGAAGCATGCCACTCTCCTACGTCTTCACCCCTTCCAATGGGTCTGGCACTCAACTGATTTCCTGCAAACTCAACGGTAAGAATTACAACACTTGGTCGCAGGCAATGCAAACAACACTGCAGGCTAAGAATAAGCTAAGTTTCATTGAAGGTAAAGTGGCACAACCAGCAGAAGGGGAGCTTTATCATGACCAATGGATAACTTGTAATTCAATGCTAGTCCGAGATGAAGAACTGCAGAACTCAGTTGCAGGAGCAAGAAACACAAAAACGTTATGGGATGATCTAAAGGAGCGATTTTCTCACGGCAATGAGACCAGAATACATCAATTGAAGACTGCCATATGCTTGCTCAGACAAGACAAGAGATCGGTCTCCGAGTATTACTCGAAATTGAAAGGCCTCTGGGATGAGTTGGAATTATACCTAGACTTACCGGCCTGCACTTGCAACGCTGGACTCCAGATTGCAGCGCACAAGGAGAAGGAAAAGCTGCATCAATTCCTCATCGGGCTTAATCCCGAATATTCCACAATCCGCTCGCAAATCCTCAGTATGGATCCTTTGCCGAATGTGAACAAAGCACACTCAATGGCTGCCCACGACGAAGTTCAACGTCAGATTATGCTAGGAAGGGAATTGAATTCAGAAGCCCTAGGGTTTGCAGCAAAAATCGGGAACGATTTTGGGGGTTTTAACCCTAATTCCAGTAGAGGAGAGAACAAACCTCGGGGACGCCCGTTCTGTGAGTATTGTGGTCGAAACGGCCATTATTGGGCCACCTGCTACCAACTGAACAGTCATCCGAGCTCTGATCAATCGAGCTCGAGGAGTTTGAAAGCAGGTTTCTCTCGACAAGGCGGACGGCATGTGACTCTCCCTTCTTCCCCGATTCCTCAGTCTCAGCGGGGAGGGAGCTTCGGGCATTCTAACCCGGGGGACAGTTCCAGGTATTCCAACCCGGTCAGTTCGGGAGGTTTCCATTCGGTCGGCTCGGGAGGATTTCATTCGAGCGACCCATTTCAGCAGCGGTTTGCCCAAACGACCCGAGGCGAATGGAGGCCCAATCAGACGGTTTTTCCTGTCAATTGTGGATGATTATAGTCGGGGTGTATGGGTCTATCTTCTCAGAGAAAAATCGGAAGCCCAACGTTTTCTGATTAGCTTTTGCAAGTTGATTAGGAACCAATTTGACCGAACGGTGAAAACAATAAGAAGTGACAATGGATCGGAATTCATGAGTTGAGCGGTTCAGGATTATTTTTCAGATAATGGCATCATTCATCAGACTTTGTGTATTGACACGCCTCAGCAAAACGGGCGGGTTGAGCGCAAGCATCGCCATATTCTCAATGTGGCCCGAGCCTTAATGTTCCAAGCCTCACTTCCACTTGATTTTTGAGGAGAATGTATTTCGGCTGCGGCACATCTCATCAACCTTACACCTTCAAGAATTCTTTCAGGCAAGACTCCATTTGAACTTCTTTTCCGTCAAAAGCCTGATTATCACCATATTCGAGTTTTTGGATGCCTCTGCTATGCACATAGTAGTCCTCGTCTTAAGGATAAATTTGGGCAACGATCAAGAAAGTGCCTTTTCATCGGGTATCCATTTGGAAAGAAAGGATGGAAGGTTTATGACTTGGAGACTCAAGAGGTTTTTGTTGCTAGAGATGTCTGAGTTTGTGAAGATAATTTTCCGTTCAGCAATGGGCCATCATCGCATACGCCTACTACAGGTTTCAATTTTTTGGATACTTCAGGCCCAAATTTTCAAGGGGAGTTGCCTGGCCCACAAGTGTTCATTAGTCCGCTTGAGCCCATGCCCACCCATTTCGCTTTGCCCAACTCAACTCAGCCCAATTCGGTCACTTCCGGCCCCGTAGTGACATCTCCGGCTTAGCCCGTTTCCGCTCAGCCTACTTCCGCTTCTGGGGCCCTATCTACTCTCGCTCGGCCCAATTCTGAGCTTCCTCCAGCGCAGCCCACTTCCGTTTCTGGGCTTCCTCCAGCGCAGCCCACTTCCGTTTCTGGGCTTCCTTCAGCGCAGCCCACTTCTAATTCTGGGCTTCCTTTCGTTGAGCCTAGCACGCTGCATCCATCAGACCGAACTGCTCCCTCCGGTCCGCCCATCTCAGTTGCGCCCGACCCGATTCCTTCACTTATTTCTACCGACCCGACTGCTTCTTCTTCTATTCCATCTGATAGTATAGCACATTCCAAGGCTCCCCGTAATATTCGTACACCGGCTTGGCTTAAAGATTTTGTCTCTCGTACTGCCCATTGCTCCGACAACCCCCCCCCCCCCACATCATTTCACTCACTCCATCGCATTCTCCAGGTTCATCTTATCCCCCAGAGCATTATCTTGACTACTCTGATCTTGTTGCCACTCAATTATCCTTTCTTACTGCAATTGATTCCGATACAGAACCCAAGACTTACACTTAGGCCGCCAAAGATTCCCAATGGCGTCTCGCGATGTCAGGAGAAATCCGTGCTCTTGAGGATAATGGCACTTGGACTATTCAATCTCTTCCTCCCGAGAAGAAACCCATTAGATGCAAATGGGTGTTCAAGATTAAAAGATGGGCAGATGGCACTGTGGAACGCTACAAAGCTCAGATCGTGGCCAAGGGTTTCACTCAGGTTGAAGGCGTCAATTTTCACAAAACCTTTGCACCGGTAGCAAAATTAGTCACGGTACGTTGTTTATTGACCGTTGCTATTGCTAAACAATGGGAGCTACATCAGCTTGATGTCAATAATGCCTTTCTCCATGGGGACTTGGATGAGGAGGTTTATATGTCTCTTCCTCCTGGTTTTCGCTCTACTATTCCTCATCCGGTATGTCGCTTGCGGAAGTCTCTATATGGTCTCCGTCAAGCATCTCGCAACTGGTATTCCAAGTTCGCCGTAGCTCTAATTAAATAAGGTTTTCAACAGTCCCAAGCTGATCATTCTCTATTTACTTTCTCTCACGATAGCGTTTTTCTTGCTGTTCTTGTCTATGTGGACGTCATGATTCTCGTCACTAATGACTCCACCTCATGTGCTCATTTTAAGGGATATCTCAACCGGTGCTTTCGCATTAAGGATCTGGGTCCTTTATCTTATTTCTTGGGGATAAAAATTATTCGCAGCAGTTCTGGTCTCTTTCTCAACCAGCGGAAGTACACACTGGATATCCTTACTGAGGCCGGTATGCTCGATTCTCGACCTACTTATTTTCCTATGGAGCAATAGCACCACTTATCCACCGACAGTGGTGATCCCATTCCAGATCCAGGACAATATCGTCGTCTCATAGGTCGCCTCTTGTACCTCACCATCACTAGGCCGGAGCTCAGCTATTCTGTTCATATCCTATTCCAGTTCTTACAAGATCCTCGTTAAGGACATTGGGATGCTGCTCTGCGTGTGCTCCGCTATCTCAAACAATCTCCAGGACAAGGGATTTTTCTCCAGCCAACCTCATTGTCTTTAATGGCTTACTGCGATGCTGATTGGGCTAGCTGCCCTATGACTCGACGATCTTTGACTGGCTTTTTCATCACCTTGGGCGGCAGTCCCATCTCCTGGAAGACCAAAAAGCAAACAACTGTCTCCAAGTCATCCGCTAAAGCCGAATATCGGGCCATGGCAGCAACTGTTAGCGAACTCTTATGGCTTCGCCCTCTTTTCAGCTCTCTTGGTGTTTATCATGCGGGTCCAATGCGTCTTTTCTGTGACAATCAAGCGGCTATTCACATCGCATCTAATCCGGTTTTTCATGAGCGCACCAAACATATTGAAATAGATTGCCACTTCGTTAGGCAACATTTGCGCTCTGGGACTGTAGAAACCTCCCACGTGTCTACACGCTTTCAGCTGGCAGATCTTTTTACCAAGGCACTTGGGCAGGATCAGTTCCGTTTTCTCCTCAGCAAGTTGGGAATTCGGAATTCTCATTCTCCAACTTGAGGGGGAGTATTATGAAAATATTTATTTTCCGTTGTATTTTATGTACATATTTGTATATTCCATACTTAGCATAGACTAGTTTAGCCATTGATGATGCTTTCCTATTTTGCTTTGGACTCTACTGTATACATACCAGAATAATGAGTGAATGCAATAAGCATCTTCTGCTCAATCACGCTCTAGACAATCTCGTTCTTTACAGTTCTTTGGCATAGAATATATATATATATATATATGTATATATATATTTCGAGTTCCATGACATTCTTTCTAGTCTGATGTTTCATACCAGATTATGTACACTTATGAATAAAACACATTGTAAAAATTGTTCATTGATTAATATCTATCTTACGTTAGATTCCTCCTTTCTTTAGTTAGACCATAAGGTGTTCTTAGCTTTTTTTTTTTTCGGTTACAATAGGAGGCTCACGACCTAGTACAAGGAAATTGAAAAGAAATCTAAATAAACGAGCACGAGTAGTCCCACTGATGAGAATCGAACCTGGAACCTCTAGGTTATCCAAGTGAGGGTGTTAGCCATTGCAATACACCTCCTTTCTCGAGATGTTCTTAGTTTGGTGCCCGAGACGAATCCCTGCTCTGTACGCTTCGCCCTGGCTAGTTTTCAGCAAGTTCCGATTTATTGCATTGAAAGTAAATGTGCAGACACAATTTGTCAATAACTCCTGGGACTTGATGGTACCTTCAACACTGTCCAATCAAACACAGTAGCATTTCACTGAAAACAGAGAAGACGGTTTAGTGCCGTAACACTCACTCTCAACCTTGACCCAAGAGATTCCCTGTTCAATTATTTCCGATGCTCCTTTTTCTCCATCCCTCACTATGATTACGCGATAGCTGAATAAAAAAATCCACGGAAAAAGGAAAAGTAGATCCAATTAAAGTCGCATTACATGAGTATACTCGAATCATTCCTCGGACTGAACTTTCATTAATTCACTGCTAGTTGCACTTCTTTATCCTTCTAATTAGCTAAGTTAGCACTTAATACAACTTTATGTGGTGCTCAACTGCCAATCTGTGATCCACTATAGCTCAGACAATCATTAAATCCAAAACCCATCACTCATTAACTGGTAAAATAACTAAATTAATGGGGGAATCACGTCGTCAACGAGCAACATGTACTAATATGCGGTTAGTCCCTACTAGAACCCGGAAAAAGCTGTTCAATACTTTCTAGCTAGAAAGCCAGAGTGAAGAGAATCAATCAATCAATCAATGGGTTTCTCCAAGGACAACCTCGATCTTGTCTTGTCCCCGGTAGGGCTCATCGTCATGTTTGCCTATCAGCTCTACTGTCTCTACAAATACCACCGTTTCCCTAAAACGACAGTCCTGGGCATGGAGAATGAGGGTAAGAAAGCTTGGGTTGAGAGCATCTTGCAGGTAATCGACAATCCTCTCTTTACGATCTCCAGTTGATCAATGCATATGCATCGAATCAATGGCTCTTCTGAAGAGTCATCTAGCTACAACTGGCCCGTAAATGTTTGATTGTTTGTCATGGTCGGTTGTCGACCGTATATCTGGTCTTCATTTGTAGTTTTGTTGTACTTAAGTCGTGAATAATCATGATTGTCCAAGAAAATGGGTAAACAACAAATGTCTTGGCAGTTACAACTTAGCCAAAGAGCGACTGGATCAACGGTCATCGCATCTAATATCACGGCAGCAACTTTCCTGTCCTCAGTCTGCCTAACCCTCTGCTCTCTGCTCGGAGCATGGCTGTCAAACTCTTCCGGAAACCCATTTCGGGGGATCTGGATCTACGGAAACATGAGCACCTCGGCCACAGAGATCAAGCTTCTCTGCCTCCTCACCTGTTTCCTGCTGGCTTTCTCGTGCTTCCTTGAATCTATGAGGCAGTTCGTGCTCGCGAGCTTTCTACTGACTACATCTGACAGTTGTCAGGACGCGATCGACTATGCCAAGGCTGTGGTGGTCCGAGGAGGGGAGTACTGGTTTGTTGGACACAGGACACTCTACTTTGCCGTCAATTTGTTGCTATGGTTCTTTGGTCCCATTCCTATGTTTGCTGGGTCGATAATCTTGGTCATGGTCCTCTATTTCCATGACACCTATTGTGTCCGTCGACAGAGGTGTCCGCATGAAAAGATTGGTCCGAATACTAACACCGGTGTCTCGGGATAATGAAAGATCGAACCCAGGTTTGCCGTTTTCTTTTGATTGAAGAAGTGAATTTCCTCCCGTTATGAAGTCCAAAGTGTAAATTAAGGAGCCACGAAGATCAGGGAACCAACTTCAATCATATTGCATATTCAACACGGTATATTTGGAAGTATGGCTAAAATAAGGAACCAGTGATTCTTAAGGGTAGTTGTTCGACTATGATTTCATTCCCCATTAGTGTTAAGTGTATAATTTAACTGGAATAAGAAATCTTAAATAAACTAGCGAATCTACATGTGCGTTGCACGTGAAAGGTTTCTCAATTAAGTGGTAAGACATGATAATTATAAAATATTAGAAAATATATAACAAATTAAAATTTTCATCCAAAAAATAGATTATTAATTATATAACATCAATAATAATCTTATTGGTTGGTTTAAAGATGCCAAATCAATAAATATGAACTACTTAGTATCATTAATGTATATTGATAATTTTTTTTATTTAGATATAACATAATTTAATATCAATAATCATAAATAATTAATTCAATTTTTTTGGCCAGAATAAGTCATTTTCCTTTAAAAAATTAAGGTTAATATAAGAAGTCAATGTTTCATAATTTAATATTTCACAATCCCAAACTATTTTACATTTGTCGGAATTTTAAAGTAGTTAATTGAAACAAAAGAAGAAAAAATTTTCAATTCTAACATTTAATCAAAAAAATTATAATAAATATTCATTTTAAGTATATAAGTAAGTTAATATTCTTGTTGTATTACACATATAATAAAAATTAAAATATGCAAAGATAAAATGTGAGCAATAACTAATTAATATAAAACGCCATGGTCGAATGCAGGATTAAAAACATGCTGATCAAGAGCAAAAGGATTGAACATTGTTATAGAAAAATGAAAGAAAACAAAATATCAATAAAAAGATTGTCTAATTTCTTATAATTCTAAGTCTTTGTAAAAAACTACCTTGAACGTAATGAATAATTATTGTTAATCTTCTTTTATCTGTAAATCACATATGACTTTAATTTCTTCTCAAATTTTATTTGGAATAAGTGCCAAAAAAAGTTAAAAACAATTGAAATAATTTTTTCATTCAAACCAAAATGTTTATTTTTGTATAAACGGGACATAATATTTGTTAATATTTTAATAAAGCCTTTCCAATATTTTGAATTTTTTTATGTTTCAAAAGTTAAACCTAAAATATGTAAGTTGTAACAAAATTGGAACCGAAATTGTGTGTATATATACAGACACAAAGAGCAAATCTACAGGATTTGAAGAACGAAAGAGAAAAGCTGACCGAGCCGGTGGTGGTTCGTCGAAGGGCGCCATCGCCCTTGGTGAGGTCGGCGGCGGGTGGTGGTTGCTGGACAAAGGCCCCTACCACTTAATTTACTGCTTTATTTGAAAATATGAGCAAGAGCACGAATAAAAAAATTAGAAAGAAAACGAAGACAATCAAATAATCTCTTAATAAAGAGGGAAACCAATGATATCCTAAAAAAGGAGTAAAATCTATAAAGAACAATAGATAAAGAACTACTCGAGAATTATACGTAAATATTCTGTATTAAAGACCCATAAAGACTCTACAGATTATAAGCGAGTAGATATTTTATAAATGATAAGATACCTTTTGAAATGTAATAATAAGAACATTGAGATTTTCGAGCAACAACATCGAAAATCTTTTGAAACTTTATATAAAACTATCAAGGAGAAAAGTTTTAGAGAGAGAAGCGAGTTAAAATTATTTTTCTATGTCTATTTGAAAATTGAAAGGCATATACAGTTGAAACAAATGCACCACTTTGAATAGTCACATTTCTTTAGCAATTACATCCGGAAAATTATTTAACCAAATATGAAATAGTATTTGATGATTAAAATTTTTTATACTATTTTAACTATCACATTTATCTTTTTATTAAATTATAACTTTCTCTTTATTTTTTCGGTCGGATCTTTATAGTTGTATATTATACTAAAGAAGATATAATTTTCTTACAAAAATAAAAAATTAAGTGACAAATTTCATTTAACCCTAGGGGATATAAGGGTCTCTTGAAATATTGTTTTAAAAGTTGTTCGCATTGTATTATTTGAACGTAGGCAGATTTACCGTAAGGTACAATACTTTCAAAAATTAATTTAGTTTTGTTAATTATGTAAATGAGCAAATTTGTACTATCATTATTTAAGTAAGGACAAAAATATGAAGAATAGTTGGAGAAACACCTTATACTTTTATTTTTGCCATTGAAAGCGTAAAAGGGTCCAAGAAACAAAGAATGTGTGAAATCTCTAGATAACGAACATATGATATAACAAAGTTTTGAAATTATAAATCGATATGAAAAAATAGGACAAAAGTACCGCAATAGAGACTAACTCGGTTGAAATGGATATGAGAGGAAAAATGTCAAAAATCAATGAAAAGAGAAAAAAAGCTGTATATAAGTATTATGAAAGTATGCGACCAAAAGTAATGAATTTAAAAGGGTGCAACGAAAAATCACAAGGGTATACGTGTATTTTTGAAATAATGAAAATTAAAAAAACTCATTGTACTTTTATACATAGTACATATTAGTGGCATCACCTCAATTCTTAATTGTATCGACTACTTTTTTCTTTAATACAAGAAAGTAGAGAAATAAAGAGTTCGAAGATGAGGAAGGAAATTTAGTGTAGTAGTATAAGACTCCAATCCAGAAACAAGGGGTCTGGGTTCGATTTTCATTGTTAAGACTTACTTGCTCATTTATTTTGTTTTATATCCTACTAGTATTTTAACCCATGCAACCCACGGGTTTATTTTTAGTAGTAATTATTAAATTTTTAATAATTTTCAACCACAGAAAATAATTTCAAAAAATAATATCCTAAGATATTAGTTTAATTTTAAATAATCTAGTGATAATTTTGCTAATAATTCTCTTATTTAAGTTTATTAAATATTTCTTTAATCTTTAGCATTACGCTAATTCACTAAGTGTATGTCCACAAACTTGATATTATAAATTTCTTTTTTGAGAATAATATTTTTTATATCCTTATATTCAAATATTGATTTTTTCTTTTTACTTTTTATGTGAACCTAATTTCATTGAATTAGTGTTTGGTGTTAATTTTTTTTTTAAAATTCTATGTATAGATAACTGTTATTTTATTTAATATGCAATCTTATTTAAGTTTATTAAATATTTCTTTAATCGTTAGCATTACGCGAATTCACTAAGTGTATGTCCACAAACTTGATATTATAAATTTCTTTTTTGAGAATAATATTTTTTATATCCTTATATTCAAATATCGATTTTTTACTTTTTACTTTTTATGTGAACCTAATTTCATTGAATTGGTGTTTGGTGTTAATTTTTTTAAAAATTCTATGTATAGATAACTGATTATTTTATGGGATTTTTACCTAAAATAGCCTATGGTTTATCCGTTTTTTCAAATCTATCATATGTTTTTTTTTTCAAATATATCCCATGTTTATTTTTTGCATCAAATCTATCCCGGCCTTATCTTTTCTGTCAACATCTAATGGCCGTCCTGACGTGGCATGTGGAGAGATAGTGGGCCACACTTGCCACGTGGGCGCTACGTTAGCACGGCCATTAGATGTTGATGGAAAAGATAAGTCGAGATAGATTTGATGCAAAAAGCAAACCATGTGATAGATTTGACAAAAAAAAAGCGTAGAATAGATTTGACAAAACGGGTAAATCATGGGCCATTTTAGGTAATTTCTCCTTATTTTATTTAATATGCATTCTATATTTATTTAAATATCAATATAGTTCAATTTTTTAAAAATATATTGTTCGAATATATAGTCAATATCCTTATTTCTACGTGTAAAAGTTTTTACTTTTCATATTCTTGTAAATTTGTATAATTAGTATGTTGTAATAATTTATTTATGTGCTTAATTACTTATTTACTTATTTACTTATTTAATATTTATTTATTTATTGTATCAATATGAATATGCCATCTATAATATAAGCTTATGGGAGAATTTTATAATATAAACAATATTATTGTGTGCAGTTAATATTATGATATGAATGTAAAATGGCTATTCTAACCCTATTTAATGCAAAATGTAGGTTGTTTTACTATAAAGTTTATATAGATATAGATTCTTATATTAGACCAATGGGTCTTCCTTACTACCATATATAAATAAAATCCCTTAATACCAGATTATTCCTATTCAAGTTAGAGAATGAGATAAGATTAATGAATACCCGTCTTGCTAATAAAAAGGCCGAATTGATCTCGAGTGAATCCCTTAGTAAATATACCCGCTAGTTGAAGGTGCGCAGGAACATGTGCAGAGGTGCTGACGTGGGATTTGATAAGCTCACAAATGAAGTGATAGACCACCTCAATGTGTTTTGTTCACTCCTGGAAGGCAGGACTGGCAGCTATGTGCAACACCAACCTAATTGTGGCAATATAAAATCTTTCATTGAGGATGGGAGATGCCAAGTTGAAAAGTAAATCATGTAATCATAATAACTCACTAAACGAAATAACCATAACTTGATATTCTACTACATTGAAAGAGCGTGAAACTGTGGTTTGTTTCTTGGTCTTCTATTAAATAGGACTCCCTCACAATGTGATAAAAGAATTGATTACAAAACACGAAGTCATTGAGCAGCTAACTTAATCAAATCACAATATGCACTGGGATTTATGGACGAAGGCCCCAGAAATATACCATATCCTAATGATTGCTTGAGAGAGCGAAAAACCTGGATTGCAGCATCTCAATGTCTTAGTGAGAATCCTGCATAAACTGCACTAAAATGTGGACCGAATAGCAGAGTTTGGCCTAGCGACTGATCCACTAGTCGATTATAGCAGCCATGGTAGATAGTGGAGAAGCAGAATCACGAGAAAGTTTGAGCTACCGCTCCATAGGAAACTGAGATGGTGAGACCCAAGCATGATGAATCCAAGAAGTACATTAATCATATACTTATGTTGCTTAAGGAATAGGCCAGAATTGACTCTTGTGACCTCGATAACCAAAAAATTACTTCAGAATTCTAAGGTCCTTAATGTGAAAGTAACAACACAAATAATCCTTAAATTTGAGATAAGGTCTATGGTGTAATTAGTTGCACTATACATTCAAAGTAGGTTACTACAACTTCTAATAAATTACTACAATTTCTAGTAAATTACTTGAAGTTTTAATAAATTATTATTAGAAAAAGTGAGTTCCACAAATTTCAAAGTAAATTGTACACATTTTGAAATAAACTATTTAAATTTTGAAACAAAGTACACAAAATTTTGAAGAACTTTACTTAGTTATTTAGTAAGATACTTAACGTCTATTTTCTTTTAGAGAGTTGATTCGTTATTTCCATCTCTATTTTTCTACTCCTTTTCTTAATTTATTTCTCCATAGAAAAGTATAAAAATATGTTTACTAATACTAAGTTAGAAAATGATTTCCTTTGCGATAATCATCATTCTTGAAAATTTTTAATTTAATTTATAAATAGAAAAACAAATAAAAAAAGAAAGTCATAAATTGGAAGATAGAAATGGAAACAATTAGCTAACGGAAAAGTGGAGAACTAAAAAAAAATGCTTTTCTAATTCATGTGCAAATTTGAAAAGTGGAAAAGAAAATTTTTCTTTTTTTTTTTTTAATTTCTATATAAGTAAACATATTTTTTACAGTTCTCAACTTTTTAAAAAATTTTCTAGAAAAAATGAATTTTTTGCATGAGTATACATATCCTTAATTTTTCCTTACAATTTTAGTAATTTATCTGATGGCTTAGTACAACCAATTTTATTGATTGCATCATAGAATTTCCCTAAATTTGATATCGTGACTAGAGCTATTACTCATAGGAATAAGGCCATCAACGTTAGAGAAATTCTAGCATGGGACACCAAATTATGTCTTGTGGTGGGACACATAGAAACACTCTCAATGAACCAGTGCACCTAAAATTATGGTACCTTGAGAGAAAGTGAACAATGAGTGATCATAATCCAATTGTTGGAAATAACATTGCAAGACTCCGCAAGCTCGGAGAGCAAGTTGCACGATGCTTAATGGAGACCATAAAATGATTTACACGAACAACAAACATTCCCAATAGTTAGGGAAGAAGATTCGAGCGACAACTTCATGTAGACTTCTTCATGAAGGTCCTTATACAAAAATGCACATGGACATCCATTTGATAAATATACCATTGCTTGGCTAGGGCAGTAACAAGGCAATCAGAGCATAAAACTCTCATAGAAATCAATACCTTGAACTTGAGTGAATCCCTTGGCTTGCATTTGGTTTTTGAGTTGGAGTATGATCCAACTTAACTTGATTTTGTATAATGATTGCAAGTATTGACAAATATGTTGATGAGTGAGAATATATATATGTATGCATATATTGGATGTGAAAGTAGATAGTGAATTTATTATTAAAAAATTGATTATAAAAATTGCTAGGAAAAAATGTAAGTGAGAAATTGTTATTAAACGGAGAAAAAGACAAAACAATAATGGTTACAGTGTTGAATTTAGAGAAGAATATAGTTGACTTGGATATAGTAAAATTTTTTATTTTAAAACCAAACAAAACAAACTAACTGGGTTTTATATCATTCTATGCTACCATCTGCCTCTGTCTTGATCCTAAACACCCCTTTCCATCAATTTTCTCAACCTTAAATATCATAATCGACATCTGTAGGACATGATCTAGCAATGGACTTAGATATCATTTATACGTGGTAAAATCCTTTGAACCAAAAGAAGCATTCTTAAATATAGTAGTAGAATTCACTAATAAAATAAATAGGAGATTACAGCTCTTAAAGATGTCTCTCAATCCCAACTCATTACAAACCCAACATCGAGTAGCGTTTAATCCAATCTCTCTATTTTCTCAATCTTCTTACTTTACAACCTAAAGACTTCGAGAAGATAAATCCAAAAACTTATAGAGAAGAACACACTATCACTGTCCCGTAGTTAAAGACTCTCCTAGCGACCTCCATTGGATCTCGCATTAAGGCATCTTTCTCAATTCGTAGCCATTCTCAATTCGTAAAGGGTCCTATATATATTACGCAAAAACTATATTTTATTTCTCTAGAGATGTTGTAATATCTCCATATCATAATATCTCTTTTGAATAGATTTAAAGGTTACAAGAAATTTCAAAAATACAGCAAACATTATTTCGCTCAATTTCTTCCTCGTACTGATTATTCGTATTTTAGGGTTCATTGCAAGATAACCCCAACATGAGATACTCCTGATATCATTAAATTAGGGGAAAAAAGAAAATCTCTATGTAATTACATCTCACATGATTCAACAATGAGCCATAACTTTTATGTAATTCATCAAAAAATTGTACTTATTGATTCTTTTTGCCCCATAAAAATTGTAAATCCCTAATTGAAATTCGACAGCAACTCAATAAGGTTGACATGGTGATTGACTGTTTTTCTTAGTGAAAACCCAATCTATATATAGTATATAAAAGTCGAAGGGCGGGATGTGAAAGTATCATTTTAGAACCCTTAGCTCTTGGTAAAACGTCGTTGCTTGCTAGAATTTATCCATTTGATAACCCTCAGCTTCACGGTTAATTGACCTTTCAATTCCAATTCAATGAGTTTTATTATATTTTATTTGTGTTCATATTTGGTGTATTTTGATTATTTGTCCATGTAATTTGTATGTATAATTATTATTTTAGCAAAATAAACGATTTTTCGATATTTTGAAAGAATTCATCGATTTGAGTGATATTTTTCAAGTTCGATGTGCTAGCTGCTCTATAAATACGAAGCCAAAATTCATCATTTTGCATCATTCTTTTTATTCAAGATAATTGTCAAACATTCTATCTCCTTTTGCTACACCAAATCCAATACGTATTACGATATATATTCTTTTATAACGGGTTTATTCGGATTCTTCCTTACTAGTCATCACAACCTACAATGAGTTCCTTGCAAACTCATGGGATAAGTCCTCTAGTCACATAGGACAATCCTTGGGTTCATATTATAGAATCGTTGACTCTCTATACATATAATATCGCATATAATCATATGGCTAGATTACATATTAGTTTGATAAAATATAGTGTTTTTTTTCAAAATTTGTTGTATTGATTATGCATACTTGATAAATATATGATTTTTAACGAATACTTTATTTATATCTATATCCATTTATACATCATATATGTTAATTATTTAATTTTTTTCATAATTGATAAAAATTTACTGTGCAACGCGTAGGTCTCAACTAGTTAATTTCAACCCAATAAAATCATGTAGAAAAACCAACATTCGTTAATTCAAATGGTTCGATACTTATTTCGCTTAAACAAAATCTCGGGTTCGAGTTCTTGTGAATGCAGAAAATCCATGTTGTGAGAGTTTTACTCCTTAGTGGGCCGATCTGGCTCGATTGGGTTAGTCGGGGTCCAATGAGACTTCTGGATATTATGGTTCAAACTGAAAAAATACACATTTAATGGGGCATATGAACCGTGTGGCTAGACTAACATATCACGTAGATTGGGCGATATCACTGGATAGTGGTAATTGATCGGGCGAAATTCTGAATGCCAGAAAAAAAAAAAAAGGAAAAAGAAAGACAATGATCGTTGAAAAAGGCCGGGACCATTACCCTAAGGCATGTAAAGGTTCTATCATATGCTTCCATTGCATGCATAAGTAATTGATTCGGCCCATCTGTACAGCAATGAGTTGACCTATATGAAATCATTATAACATTGCATATTGTTTTGTCACACGCTTTCAGGTTGAAAATTGGGACAAAATTCTAGTTGAAAATGGGGACACAATTCAGGTTGAAAAATACATCTATTTCACCAAAAGACCATTAAAAAAAAGATGTATTCCCCTTAAGTAGATGTGTATATATATATATGTGAACTATCCTTGTCCGTAGATTATACTCAATTCTTACCACAAAACAACCCGACGATACACTAAAAATTGTCCTTTCAGGAACCTGCCCCTGCCTCCTATCAGGCTATCACCATCGAATTAGTCAACATTTATCATTTAATTTTGCACAAAAAATTGATTCTGCAATTAGATGAAGCCGATAACGGTTCTTTTTGAAGATCAAAGCTATATATTGCAGCCCCATATTTCACAAAAAGAAGAAGAAGAAGAAGAAGCTATATATTGCAAGAACATTACGTGATTCAAGTAATCAATTAATCACTGTACATGCATAGATAGAAGTTTAATGAGCTTAATCAGTTCGACCCAGTGGTACATATCACTGTAGTTGTATAACAAAAACAAATATGAATAATAAAAATAACATTCATATTTTCTAGTACATATACTTCATTGATTAGAGGCAACTCTTTTTAATAAGATTACAATGCGTTCTCAATCTATTAATTTTTTATTAAAATTAATCTTTGCTCAGACCGTCGAACAGAGACTTTGCACTAACAACAAAGACTTTTGGACAATTTTCGTCACTAAAAAGTAATCTAAACTTTTTGGATACTGAAAATTATATTATAGTTAAGTGTCATAAAATGCAAATGATGATTATTATGATCAGAAAGCAAGAAATAGATTTAAGGCTGTGCAGCAACGGAAGTCCATGTCGGTGCTTGATATTTTGGAGGGAGACATTTTGTTTACGATAAGGACAAAAACAAAACCGTTTCGTTTCCTGTTCTAATTGACGTAAACGAGGTGTGGCTGTAACATCACATGGAATCCTAAATGTGAACAAAAACAATTTCAGAAATATCGTTGAGCCACTTACATGACCCTATGTACGGGACACCAGGATCATGGTCGTCCAATCCGTGTGGGGCCTACAAATGAACGGCCGTGATGATCGTGGTCATATTAGAAAAACCTCGTTGATAGTGATATACTTTAAATTTAAGAATTGATTAGAAATAGTGCATCCCAATGGTACATGCTTTTACCGGTCAATCAAGAGATTACAGGTTTAATACTCGTGGTAGAAATATTTGTACCTTTTTATTAGCTATTAGAATTTTTTTTTTTTTGCTAACTCAGGGTATTCGAATTTCGTCCGACTAATTTCCGGGGCTCTGTGAACCCCTGACGGCGCATGGAGCGGGTAATTACGCCAAATGTGCTCCGGTGGCCCCAAGAGGATTCTAACCCAAGTCTCAGTACAAACTTGGGTGTACATTAACCACTAAATCAAACCCCTTGAGATTATTAGAATTTCTATTTCATTATACTATAGCATGAGTGTCCCTTGTAACTGAACAAAATTAAAAAAGTTCCAATCAACGTAGATCGGTTCAAGTAGTTAAAAACTTATTTTCCTTAAATAAGATATCGAATTCGAATATTGTAAATAGAAAAAATTTATACCGTGAGACTTTTACCTTTTACTAGGTCAATCCAAACTATCAAAGAAAATTTTTGTGAATATCAGAATATATACCAAAAAAATTAAAAGGTTACTAATTCAACTTTTACAATAGAATTTTCGCTTTTTCGTACGCCGTTCTTTTGCTATTGGATGATCCCTTTCACATATCGTTTTCCCGAAGGTAGACGAAGCTGACTGCGTTGTTTCATGTATGTGTATATATAAATATATGTATATGTATATATGCGCGTGCGTGTATCATCGCCGACGTCATTGCATAGCTTTCCGTACCCCGAGATGTTTGACAAGTCAGAAACATATACTCCCCGACGCTGAACCCCCTTTGAACTTTCTGACTTCCCACTGAAATCAAGATTTACTAATTTCAACCCCATAATAATAAAAATAATAATAATAATAATAATAATAAGAGAGGAGGATGTAGTAGGGTAGTACAAATCTTCGCTCGGTAACCGATGTAAGTTTCAGGTTAGCAAATACTCGATAAGTGTAACTCAATAATTTAACTGAGTAACATCCAATAAAATACATGTAAATGATTGTCATGACTTGATGGCCTCACAATCTCCCACTTACATATATTTTCATTGATAATTATGCATTCACAATAAATAAATAACACTCATTGAATATTTTTTTTCACTATTCTCATGGTGGAACTATGTGTGTCTTTTCATTAATTACTAATATATTCCTTTCATTATAATAAACCGTGTGTCTCTTTAGTAATAAAAATATATTTATAGTAAAAGACTTGTCTCCCTTGCAGACTTCCCAACAATTGCATAGGTTCTGATCATCAATCAAATTCCTGTGTGTGTCTCTCTCTCTCTCTCTGCATCTTCACCAGCAGAGCCACAGAGACACCGAAAGGGAGAGAAATGGCAACAGAAGAAGAGGCCATAGAGAGGACATTAGAGGAAACGCCCACTTGGGCTGTGGCCACTGTTTGTTTCGTCTTGATTTTCACCTCCATCTTCCTTGAGCACTTGATCCATCTCCTGTCCAAGGTTCGTTCGTGTGGATTAACGAACCCTGCTATTTGATACGGAACCGGTGTTTCGGCTATCGATTATATGTCGCTATGTGCATGGGCTCTGTATTAATTCTGTGTTTTCTGATTGACTCAGTACTTCCGTAGGAGTAGAAGGCGGTCTCTCATTCATGCTCTTGACAAAATCAAATCAGGTAACACGATCCGTAATCTTGATATTTGTCTCCTCTATTAATCTTTCGAAATTACAAGCACTAGTTAATCCATTATTGGGGGCTTATGGTGTTGGATATTTTGAAATGCAGAGCTGATGCTGTTGGGTTTCATATCGTTGCTGTTGACGGTGGGCGAGAAGACGATCGCTAACATATGCATACCGAAGAGTGTCGGAGAGACGTTTCTTCCTTGCAGTAGCTTGGAGTCTGATGATACCGAGGAAGAAACCAAATGCCAAAATCAGGTAAGCGTATACAACGTATATGATTAATTGTGTATGGACGACATGATGATTTTATCCAAGGGTTTACGATCAGCTTTTTTGTAAACACGGGTTTCAGGCCAGAGCAAGTGGTTCCATGTGATCATATGATTTTCCGGATCCAAAATTGTTAAATAATCAGATTTCACATATTGGTAGAAATTGTTTAAACGGGGGCTACATGTCTTTGATCATGTGGGAGCTGATCAATCTGTTCGATCTCTGGTTGAATATTTGTCGATGATAGTTTGATTTTTTGTTTCATCCTCTTGTAAACAGGGAAAGGTCTCTTTGTTGTCTAGGGAAGGTGTGCAGGAACTTCAATACTTGATCTTCGTACTGGCCTTCTTCCACTCTCTATCATGCATCCTCACTTTCGCACTCGGCATGGCCAAGGTAATTTACGAACTCTATTACCATACCATAGAGTGGTATGATGTAAATATCAAATGATTTTAATGGATCATAAGTTGATCTTATTTATTTATTGCTGTTAAATCCACAGTGAAACGAAAGGTCGAAATGCACATTGAATATATCATGTCATAATAATCTGATGTTTATTGATGAGGAACGGTGACGGGAAAAGATGTCACTACCCATCATTAAGTAATAAATAATAAGCCATACCATTGTCCAACATGGTTGGCTTCTCAGAAATGTTAATATAAAATGGTGGTCTTAAATTTCACAATTTTATCAAATACTTCGGCGGGAAATTTTAACATTAGGTAATGGGAATATATTTAATCGTTTCAGTTTAAGTGTTTAGTATTTTAATTCAAGTATTTAATACATGCACTATTTGTGATGAACAACAGTATATAATCCTAAACATTGATCGAAATATTAAACAATTGAACTGAAAATACGCCTCAATAACTTAAAACTCATTTCGTAAAATGATATGATATGGAAGTCCTCCTAACTTTTATTTTCATAGATCCATGTTCGAATTTTTAGCAATTATTAAAATTATCAACCTGACTTTCTGGAAACAATACCTGTGGGAAAGGAGGACAATAATCTTTGATCCTTTGACAATAATAATTTGCTTAAATGTCATTTTCAGATGAGGAAGTGGGAATCCTGGGAGGCAGAAACAAGAACCGTGGAGTATCAATTTTCAAACGGTGGGTTTAATTAATTTCGTTGGGCGTCCTGCCAATACTTGATAATAATAAAAACCAATAAAGCAAATCTTTTGGAGTTCAAATATGTAATTTGATGGGTCCATTTCTGCATTTCACACGGAATTTTTCTTTTTTGAAATTAATATACATAATAACGATAACCATGCCCACCTCAAAAGTACTGTCACATTGCGGGGTCTCATTTGACTTTGTGGACTCTTATGTTATGTTCGGACGATTATGAAAATGGACAGGTTGCAAATTTTCCAAAGCATACATTATGTCGACTATTGGTAGAATGAATTAGCTAGCTTTTCTAGTATTGCATACAACAAACATATATGTTAATTGCTTAATTCATTTTATTTTCATGATACAATTAATTGATTTGATCTATTAAATAATGTAAACTCAATTTCTATAAGTTAATTGTTTTTTGTTATCAATGACGTTTTAGATCCAAGAAGGTTCAAGCTCGTTCACCAGACATCATTCGGAAAACGGCATTTGAGGTTTTGGAGCGATCACCCAATCCTCCAATGGCCGGCCAGCTTCCTGAGGCAATTCTTTAATTCGGTCCCGAAAGTGGACTATCTCACTCTTCGTCACGGATTTATAATGGTAACTTCATTTTACAATGCTCAGCCAAAAGGAGAAATATCATCTAGCTAATGGTTCATTGATTGCTCTTGATGAATGTAGGTTCATTTATCGGAAGGAAGCAATTTCGATTTCCAAAAGTACATAAAGCGAGCGCTTGAAAAGGATTTCAGTGTACTTGTAGGAATAAGGTATGATTCCTTGCTAATTGTAATAGTAAGATCAGGCTAACATGACCTATTTATCATTGATAAGCTAATTTTAGTATTGGTATTATATATTTATTATTTATTACAATAATCGGATCATAATTTCCGTATATCTGCAGCTTGTGGGTTTGGATCTTCGCCGTGATTTTCATATTTTTCCACGCACACGGTAATGAAAGATCATAATCATTAATTTTCATCGATTTTCCTTTTCGTTCGTTTATACTTCTAATCTAAGATAAGGCATATATATATTTTTATATTCAACTCCAACTTAATATATGGCTCTACAATTCAGGATTCTACAACTATCTGTGGCTTCCCTTTTTCCCGTTGGTGGTAAGCAAATTAATCTAACTTATGGTATCAAATATAATGAATAAGTCATGAAAATTGCCTCTTTAACCTTTTTTTTTCTTTTAATTTTTTTAAATATTTTTGGCAGATGTTGTTATTGGTCGGGACAAAGCTCCATGGAATTATAACAAAGATGTGCCTCGACAGTAATGACAAATCTCATGTAGTGAGAGGGACTTTACTTGTGAGGCCAAGTGACCATTTCTTCTGGTTCGGCAGACCCAAATTGCTCCTTTATCTCATCCACTTCATCCTATTTCAGAACTCATTTCAATTGGCATTTTTCACATGGTCTTGGGTAAGTTTTAGTATGTATCTATATCTTTTTTCGATTTTTTAAATTTCCTTGTGACTAATAAACTAGAAAATTATTGATTAATTTATTTAATATCTTTGAATTGCAGTTCAAATATGGGTTCAGATCTTGCTTCCATCAAGAGACAGAGGACATAGTCATAAGGCTTGTAATGGGAGTGGCTGTACAAGTTCTCTGTGGCTACGTGACTCTGCCTCTCTATGCATTGGTCACGCAGGTACATACTTCTTTAATTAGGACCCTAAAGTCATTCACAATTGAAAATAATTGTTCCGAACCAATAGAATTGGCCTGGTGGATGAACGGTTCGACTTCCTTTGGTGAAAATTCGAGTTCTCGCCCCTGTGAAATCATTCAAGATGATACTGTTTATTGGACCACGCTTATGTGGCCGATATCTTGACAAACCTAAATGCTCTTTTTTTTTTGGAAGTAATACAATTGGAAAGGGAAATTGAATATGATTTTCTTATTTAATTTTCCTTAGATGGGGACTTCAATGAGGCAAGCCGTATTCCCTGAGAATGTGCACAAGGGACTCAAGAGATGGAGAGCCACTGCCCGGAAAAATCTTGCCCTCCGGAACCCTTACTCGGCTGGCCCATCCCTCGATGCTTCTGTTGACACCTCGCTTGGGACGTCGCCTTCTTTCTATACCCTCGACGTTTCTATTGATACCTCGCTCAGGAACTCACCTTCTTTCAACACCCTCGATGTTTCCTTGGCAATGGACCTGATCAACCCTGAACCAGATCCCGAGCTTTTGCAAGCGGTCGACAACGTGGGGAATGAAGCTCCTAATGGAGGTGATCATCATGAAAATCAAATGAAGAACAAGGGATCATTCGATGATTTTGTGACGAATTAAACCCCGTATTTTTTCAGAGAAATTTTTGTTGCACTCTGTTGTGCCATAAATCGATCGAAAAGATCAAAGACTAAAGAGGAGGTGGCATTGTATAGCAAGGGTCATCAAATGTTTCTTTCCCTGATTTGTAGGTACTAGGTAATTAATCGCGCGATGTAGCAGGATCAAGAAATTTAGTTATTAGATTATAAAATTGATCGGATATATGTTTATGCTCATTTTTTCAATAAATAATAAAATAATCACATGCGTTGTGTATGAACTTAATGTGATTTGATAACTATTTCACATAATTTTTAAATAAAAATGTTATTATCATATATATTCTTTATTTTCTGAATGAAAATGTATTTCTAAGTACCTTTTTTATTTGGATTTGAAAGTATTTCCATATATTAATTTTTATATCCAATTTAAAACTTATGACTTATAATGAAAAATAAACCAAAATATTGGTATGTATAAATAAATATAATATGTCAGAATATATTTTTAAAAGGAAGGTTTTTATAAAAAGGGGGGATGGATTTTTTAGATACAATAGTTGACAAACTCACATATTAGAGATGTGTAAGAGCTCTGTCTCTTACTTGGAATGTTAAAAATAAGAAATGAAAAGAAAATGAGTGAAAATAAAATCAAGTTATACATTTTAGAGGTTTTTTTTATATGTAACATATATTACTATTTTGCAATTTCTCATGTAATAGTCGTTATACATTGTACATAGATGAAATATCGACTAATTCATTAAGAATGATTATCGAAGCATGTTTCATTATGTCGTTTTGAAATAATACTGACCACTAACAGTGCTTCGAGACTAAACTTAAGCATCAATTTATCAAGAATCACGGGAAAGGTAAAAATGAAATTATTACAAGTCAAGAACAACCGGTTCATACACCGGTTTGACTATTATTATTATTTTAATAAATTATAAGAAATTCCAGGATTATTTAATTTAAATGTAGAATCATTAATAAAGTCACCAATTACAATTCGCATTTGAATTTGAAAATTGTAGTTATGTGACAGTTGGTATAGAAATTCTGAAAAATATATCGCACGTAACACAAATAAAATTGAAAATTGGTATCTAAATATTCGAGATTTTAATTATACAAAAACATTTTATAAAAAGATTAATTTGCAATATATATCTATATTTGGGGGAAAAAAGTTTGGGAAAAATTTTCTTGGCATAATTGGTTCGGGCCATAACGATTGGGCCGGTTGAGCGGATGGGTCAATTGAATTACCCACTATATTTTCACTACTAGTTTAAAAACACCGAAAAAAAAGAAATTCTCTTAAAATAATTGGAAATTAAAAATAGTTAAGAATAAAAAAATGGAGGACCTTGCAAGTGGAATCGTGGGACTCAAATCTCTAACCTTAAGGAAAATAAGACCATCACCATCCAGCTAAGCCACTCGTTATAAATTTTTAGATGTAAGAAGGGGAAAAAATGAAATTCATGCACGTGGATAAAAGAACAGTACTCGCCACCTAGAGCCCAAATGGGACCTATAATCACTTCGTAGTTAAAGTTAATTTTCCTAAAAGTAGAGAAACAATTGACATTTGTTCTTTTTTTTGGGTGTACAATTGACACGTGTTCTTCTGATTTGTATAGATTATATTATTTGTTTACATACTTAAATGGAAAAGTACCGAACAACCTGAATCAATTCGTATTTAGTTGGGCAAAGAGATTTTTCCTTTTACCTGTGAAAAAAAATAGAAAGAGAAATATAGGACAGAGCAGAATTATAGATGGATTTTGGACGATAGGACATATTTGTTTAATTTCCCTTTCAAGTTTTCAACTGGCAGGTGGGTGACAAAGGCTAATGGGCCTGAGATGGGCTCAACCCAATCCCACATTACGATCCTCCTCCTCCTCCTCCTTCTATATATGCATATAATTTGAATAAAAATAATTTGTTATTTCCTTTCAAGCACATAAAGATATACACGATCTTCCCACTAACGTGAGATTTATCAATATAGAATTGTATATAGGATTAACTTCATGAGAGTAGGAGAAACGAAAACGTTAAAGATGGGGAATGTGAGAGAGAGGAGAAAAATGGATGAAGGAGACAATAAAGATTTATAGCTAATTAATGTTAAAAATTTTCTTGAAATTTTAAAAAATAATTATGAAATGTATATTTGTGATTAATTAATGCTAAGTTCAAGCATCTGTAAATATTTTAATTTCAAATATACTAATTTTTCATCATTTGGATATGAAAATATTATTTATTTTTAATGCAATTAAAATTTTATTACTATTGTTAAATTATTTTTGAGAAAATAACTAAACTTTCACTTTGTTCCAAAACATTTATTTTTATATTTAACTTAAATTTATTCATTAAAATTTATTAACGAGAAATTTGCGATTATCTTTCTAATATATCTAGCGTATTCTAATGAATCATTCAGTTATATATTGTACATAGATTATTAGATAATAATTTTATTGGATTTATCGCGTGTTTAAGTTATTTATCGAGATTCCTTACGCTTAAGTGATATCTTGGCTTAATTAATAGTATCTACATTATTATATAATTAAGCCAAAAGTTGGTGGAAATGGTTCGCATTACTGCCACAAGATAACCAACTAGGCCCCTCATTCTTCCCAAAAAAGAAAAGAAAGTTAACCACCTCCCTGGACCCTAGTTGTCCAGTAAGTCACAGTGATTTGTCTTACACATGTTCCTCTGCTATTTATTCATGTTTTCATGCGACTCCATCTCCTGCCATCAGCATCCGCCATTTCAATTTACTGCTTTCACCATCTTCTTTTTATGGTTTTTACTCTTTGCCTCTCTTTACGTTCAAGTAATCGTACATATTCGAATTCGAGTGGCACTCTACAACCATTTTCTCTTTTCTTCGAAATAAACAAACTACTTACTCACTGCACTCGAGAATTCAACAATAAAGAGCGTTCAATTCGTGATAAGTTACTTGCTTACAGAGGAATCCTACAGTAACACCATCTGGAAAGAATAAACACTCGATCCAACAATCGCGCTTCAGACATACAAGAAGTGCCCAGCTGGAGATTTCGATTGAGCTGATCCTGCTGGATATCCATCTAGGTGCAGGCAAGATATGAATTGGCAAATCCCGCCATCGAACATGCACCTAATAGATGTACATCGACTTGCGCGGACATTAAAAGGTCCGAATGCTGGCACAGCATGTTCTGTAGTATTTCCTATTATGCTGAAAAGGTTAATCTTATCTGTTTTACTGTGCATGCAGAGCGCGGGCGGTTGTCCGCTTGTGTTAGGAATGTGAAAAGTTAGGTAACGAGAAACTTGTGATTTGAATTTTTAACATGAATGGCGGCTTTCGATGGATTAGGGATATATATTCTAGATAGATTTTGTGAAATTTTCACTTCGACTTACATGAACTTGAGCCCATCTGCAACTCAAAAACTTAAGCTGATAGGTTGTTGGACCCAAGTCTTATATAAACTTGTGGTTTCTTTCTCAATTTTTCATATAAGACAACACATCTCAACACCCGCCCTCACGTGACAACGTGTAGTCCAACACGTGCCACGTGCCCTTAAACATTCGCCATTAATAACTGACCACGAGTCGGACATCCCTTTCTGTACTCGGACAAGGGAGGACAAATACCAAATTAGCCTTGAGCTCTACACTCGCGCCTAAATAGAGATGCACCTTTTTATCTATCTCAAAACTAGATCGGGCCACTCTCGGGCTTGATTAACATGAGGCGCACTCTTATTACCTGGAAACAGAATCTGACATGGTGTGAACCCATACGAGCACGTGAATGCATAACTCACTCTGATACTATGTAAAATTCTCACTTGGGCCTACATGGACTTGAGCCTATCTACAACCGAAAAGCTTATATGAGGCTTGGGTTCAGTAACCTATCAGCTTAAGTTTTTGAATTGTAGATGGGCTCAAGTTTATGTAGGTCCAAGCGTGAATTTTACACTCAACACTCGCCCTCATGTGGCAACGTGTGACTTTAACATTTATCTACACGTGCCACTTGGACTAGAACAACCGGCCCTCAAGAATTAACTACGAGCCAGGACTGGACTTCTGTGCTCGGGAAGAGGGAGGACGACAATTGATAATGATACCACGCTTGGGCCGGACTAAGATGATGCGGGTTTTTCTCCGTACTCAATTTCAAAAGGGACTAGGGTCTCCACACTCGGGTTAAACATGGGCGCACTTCGGCTACCCATCGACAAAGAGACATTTCAAATGGCGTGATGTAAACCCATCCACATGCGCGTGGAAGTATTACCCGCTCTGATAGCATGTAAAATACTCATAAGACCTATAAGCGATTGAGCTTATCTCCAATCCAAAAGCTCGGGCTGATAGGTTGCTAGACCCAATTCTCATATAAGTTTGCGATTTCTTTCTCAATTTTTCATGCGGAACAACATATCTCAACAGATTTTAGCACGGGTAATAGTCATACTTTTGTATTATAATTTGTAAGAAGAACCACGTTGATTATGGAATACTAGATGAATAATGGGGATATGGACCACCTTTACTACCTTACTCCTGATATTTCGAAAATGTATGAGGAATATTCGGTTGTGCATCTCATCACATGGCACGAGGAAAGTGATGATATAGCAACAAATCAATAACTGGATTTATAAACACATCAATAGTAAGCCTTTATAATAATTGCTCAGCTTTTCTCCTTCTGAGGTCTATGTTGGCACCACAAGTAATGTTATATTTTATCCTTTTAACTTTAGTATTGTTTGACTACCCACAATCAGAAATTGAAAGATCTTGGATTCAATTCGAATATATGCACTTTTTTGTGCCCTTTTATTAATTTTCCTTTCTCCAATATCCTAGTCGATCAGGCAGATAGACCCCCCTCTCAATTGGGGAAAAAAAAAGAGTTGATTGAAAATTCAAAGTAAGTATTTTCAGTAAATATCCAAAAAAGAAAATTTTAAAAAGAATTAAAAATGGAATAAATATAAAAGTACAGTAATCTAGAGGACATTTTTACCGTTCTTTCCAACCTAATCTTAAATGATCATATTATATATACCTCATAATGACATGTTGAGAAAGAATCAATAAAATTGTAACGGTTAATAAAAAATGATTATGACAAACACTCGATTGATTAAGAATCATTCCCTTATTTGTTACAATGTAATTGATATTTTTTTACATCACATGAAATGTAAGATTATTGAATAGTTTCTCCAAACTGGTTGTGCCACAACCTGAAACTAGGGAGACGTCCGGTACGTTACAGCAATTTCCCAATTGTGTGAGCCGATCAACTTGAAACTTGGGAGACGTACGGTACATTACAACCTCGAATAGGAAACAATAATAAATTAGACTCTTCTAGAAGTAGTTTTTTTTTTTTTAGCGAGCGTCGGTTCTTTGGAGGTGTTTGTGAAATCGTGTGGTGTACATATATCTACATATACTTTGCATTATAGGTCAAGAATAGCTGCTAGACTTGGCCAGTTCGTTCATATGTTATGCACCGGAAGACTAAAAGGAAATAAAAAGCCTTGAAGTAACTAGTAAGGCTTCTGATTCTGATTCTTCCCGTGAATTGGAAGCCATTGTGAATTGAGATCCGATCCATCCTTTTCATTCCATTTTGGTTAGTTCCATCAAAATTCTGATGACCGGGTCAACCTATTGGGAATTTTCGCAATCCAAACATGTTAGTTTCCGACTATTTATACAAGGACGATACCTGATCTTTATGCATGATGATGCTATACATACCAACAGTTAATTTGAAGTCTCGATGTGAGGAATATGGTCGAAATATATACTCAATTTATGACGTGATGGATCTTGACCTAGTCGTATGACGTTACTTCTTGTGTTAACGATGATGATTAATTCTCAATGGTATCCCATAGTACTTAGTTTTCTCCGCCTTTTTCACGCCCAAAAAAGGGGCAATGTAGGGTTATCAAAGTGAAAATATTCATTAGTTCACATTTAATTGTCATCCTAACTCTTCGACCGATGTTAAGGCGGTTCCACGTTTGAGGTAGAAAATCATCTAAATATGAACTTTTGATTAAAGTGACAAAGCTGATCATATGCAGAGTCTTCAAAAGATGTAGAAATGTCGGACCTAATAGACAATATCAAGATGTTACAACTCAAAATGATAACTTCTTTTCTAAGTAAATGAAATCTTTGTACCATCGAATAGTCGCTCAAGTGATTCGACACTTATTCTCTTTAATCAAGATCTCCGATTTGAGTTTTGTGAATGGAAAAAGAAATTCCTGATTGGGAGAGCTTTACTCCATTGACAAATCCGATTCGAACTGAATTAATCGGATTTTATTAAATTTTCGAATATCAAAATAAAAAAAACGAAAAAAAGAAAAAAAGAAAAAAAAAAGAAAAGTTTTGTAATGATGAAAGAGACTGCGTGAGCTTCTAGGTCCCATTGCTCCCAACTCGTGTCTCACGAGGACTGACGAGGCATATTTGGTTATTGACATCTTGTTCACTCCAGACATTTCGAACCCGTTTGATTTCAGAGTTAAAATAACTTTGATTTTAATTTAGATTGTGAAAAAGAATAAATGAGATAGTATTATAAATTTGACTTGGGAAATATGTGTTTTTATTGTGTAGTGGGTAGAGTTAAAATCAAAATCATGATTCTAAAATCAAATTCTGAAATCAAACGGCCCTTCATTAATTTCATCTCCAAGGAAGTCTGTAGTCCAGTGATCATGAACGATTCGCGGGCCTATTTCAACCATCAGATCAATATATTGTGGTGGATTCACACTGTCATGACCGTCAGATCAAAATGTTGCGCGAAGGGTTCATACGGATTTGACTGACTTGTTTGGTTTGCAAATATGATTTTAAAATCACAACTTTAACCTAATTCTACCCATAACAAAACAAAATAATCCATACAAAGTCAAAGAGTGGGCTCCATTTATATTACTTTTTTTTTCACAACAAAACAAAATAATTCATACAAAGTCAAATTATGGGTCTCATTTATACTACTTTTTTTCAAAATCAAAATCTTATTTTAAAATCAAACGCAACGGACAGTTCTGAAGGGCACATGAACTGTCCACAAATAAAATAAGGAAATTCCAATTATTCATCTCCATCCATCAGGGGGTTCATTCTGTGTATGCCCCTGTAATTTAGAGAAGGAGAGCTTATTAAATTACTCATGCTCTTGATAAATGCGCTTTCCAAAATTCAAATATTTTTTGAGTATCTTCACTTCACATACGTACATATATATGGTTATTGATATCTTGTTTTGAATTCTCGTAGGTTGATAAGATGTGGAAAATATGCTATTAAGTAAGACTGAGTCAGTGATAGGCCATTACACGAAATGTCGTTGAAATTCAATAGTACTTAAATGTTACTAATAAATATTTAAGTACTTTTTTTGATAGGTAATAAATATTTAAGTAATTCACGAGACCATAATATATGTCTATTCACTCTATCACTGTCCTACCTACTGGTTATTTTTTGAAGGACCATTCAAATATTGGCATAACTCTCAAGATCATAGGTCATCGTACCATCTCAAATCTTGTCAATTAAAGAAAAATTAAAGAAAGGATATTTCCACTTTTCTATGCACTCTCGTAAAACTCAAAGGGTCCGAATTCATCCGATTCAGGCCGAGTCCGGGGAATAAAACTCTCCGAATCTATTATCACAATGCTCAAATCCTAAGACCATACTTAAGCAATAATATTTCTCTTGCATAAAATATATAAATATACTTTTCATTGTAATCAAAACGTCATCAGTCTATTTGTTGAGATTAATAATTCTCTCCCGAACATAGGCTTTGTCCAATCACATGGACTTTTGATGAGTTTTCAACTTGCACCACATAAGGAATGCCCATTCGCATGGATTGAGATATTATATGCTTACTGTATTATATCTCGTGATGATGGGTAATAATTACTCATTTCTTTTTGATAAATCCCTCTCAAGAGGAGATGACTGGGGACAACTACTTTCAGACATGTGGAAGTGACGGGATGATGACATGTTAAATGATCGAACAATTTCCTTCCGTCCCACGTGGCGGGTAGGTGATGCGGACGAATGGTGTGGATGACGGTGAGCATGATGTCACTGGACTTAGAGACGTATGACTCATGTGCATACCGTTCCTCACTTTGCACCGCCCAAAGATTGGGGCAGCAGTCCATTTAGAAATTTTCTTCTTCCTTCGGGAATAACAGTTTAATCTTTTATATATATATATATATATATGTATATATATATTTATTCTATTTTAAATTTGTTAATTAATTATATAAGCCAATAATTGCTTCATTATCCATATGTATGGTGAGTCCACTTTGGCTTACCCATAATGAATTAATCATGATTGCGTAGCCCATCGAAAATTTTCGCACAAGAATGGTGCAGATTTGTAACATACGATACGAAAATCCGACTGCAAAGCTATTGCACAAATTTTTTCATCAAATTGATTAATGGGAATGTGATTTTTGATCTACTTAATTTTATTTCATATCTGCCTTCGGTTTGTCCTTAAACACAATGGTATATTTTGAAAGTGATGAGTGTGAAAGTAAGAAATATAAGAATGACGCGAAATTCAAATGGGTTGAGTATAATAAAGTCATATAGATATATATAATTTTGTCTATCCTCTAGGGGGGATTCAAATCTTCCTGTCTTCGGTCAAAAGATTTCACATTTTCTGAAGGCTCCATCAATTAAAAATTTTGTCATTTTGCTTTTGCCCAAACCCATCATGATCTTGGGATATGGCGTAAGCTAACACGTCTAGACGTGCCTAATTTTTCTCCCAGTAAATTGCACTGTCAACTCTCTACATTTGGCCTTTGTAAAATGTAATTATCCCGGCCTTTTCTAGGATAACATTGTTTAATTTGATAATTGTAACGTAGTTAAAGTTAGGTTTTTATTTAATGTAACGAGAGGTAGGCCGTTGCTCAACTAATCTTTATGATTTATGTGAACACTGTGCAAACTCACGAGATCAGTGAATTCAACTACACAGTTCATGTATGTGGCTTAGGGAATATTCCCTTACATGATTTCAAAAGAAGTCAAACTTGATTTTAAGTCTCTAGCATGCTTTATAATTAACCGATCCAATTATACAATAGTGCGGTACTTACAACTCTTTTTAATAGATATGGGTTACACATGATTTAGCACGATTTGGAAAAACAGTTAAAGATGACAAAAATGATAAAAACTGATGGAAAATTAATCCCATATTAAAAAAAGTATATTGAACTTATATGATTTTTTTTTGAAATATTCAAAACATTGAGATAAATCTGCAAACATTAGTTATTTTACACATTAATCCTCTAGGAAATTATGCATCTAAAGTACTATATAATTCGTCAATCAAGTGGCGTTACGTAGTCAGCAAATTACTATGAGAATGGACCAATTTTACCTGTAATGCAGGGGTGCAAAACAATCTAAACGCATTCGTGCCGAGGGGCAATATGATCACTCAAAAAGCCTTCTTTCCGGCAGAAGAATAAACACACGGGATCTTATCAGATATATTTCCGGACAAGAAAAAAATTTAAAAGACGGAAAGGCCAAGGAGGCTATGATCAAACGGTGCGTCACGTAGCCACCTTGGAACCGGTCTACCGAACTAAAACACCTACACACGCCAGAGCCTATGCACCCAGAAGGTAGCGGCTAACTAGTCAACACGTGCATCCGCAACCATTCAACGTCCGGGCCCATGCACCGGGCATATGCTTCGATATTCCCTCGCAGACGGTGACGTAGAAGCACGTAAGCCACAGTTGCAATGACGTCAAAGGATACGTAACCGGCGTTGACGTCGGAGTCTTCCCCCTTCCCTTTAAAGCCCTCTCCCTCTCTCCCTCCTCTCAAACCAAAACGCATCAAAGTCTCTCTCCAATTATTGATCATGCAACAGGCAATCTCATACAGGAGTGCATGGGCCACGCCGCCCATCTCAGCCGGCCGCACTGCGGAGGCCGGGACCATGGAGGCCGCAGTGTCCGAGAACGCGGTGACCGTGATCGGGCGGAGTGGGTGCTGCATGTGCCACGTTGCGAAGCAGCTGCTCCTAGGGCATGGGGTCAACCCGGCAGTGTTCGAGGTGGACGAGAAGGACGAGGCCGCAGCCATCGAGGATTTGACCAGAATTGCCGGAGTCAATGGTGGCGGAGGGGGTGGCAAGTTGACCCCAGTGGAGTTCCCGGTTATTTTCGTCGGAGGGAAGATGTTCGGGGGCCTCGAGAAGGTGATGGGCGCCCACATCTCAGGCGATTTGGTGCCGATCCTTAGAGAAGCTGGCGCCCTCTGGCTATGACGATATCATACTGATCACCCTGGCCCATTCTCCATCAATCCACTTGGGCGAGCTGTAAATCCAACGGACAACCGATTAACAGCTTGATATCGACAATCCGACCCGATCTGTATCCGTCCCGGAACATGATGAACATATACGCCATGCTTTTGTACCTTTTGTAATATGCAGCAGAAGTTTAGGGAGTTCACAAATGCAGGACCCGTTGTTATTTCTGTTAATCTTTATTACTTTTTCCTTTTTTTTAAAAAAAAAATATGAACAATTTTTTCATCATTATTCAGGATCCGTTGTTATACAGGACTAGGGCATTAGAATAAATTCTTGCTAAAATGGGAGCCGATCATATAGTAGATTTGCATTCCATCTTTGCGCTATCACAAGAACTTCAATCGTCTCCGACCCGTCCCAATTATTTATGTCTTTTTTTTCCCTTCTAGCTGAAGTGTCCGGATTTCGTCCGATTAATCCCCGAGATTCCGTGAACTCCCAACGGCGCACGGAACGGGTAATCACGCCAAAGGCGCTCCGGTGGCTTCAAGGGATTTCAAGCTTGGGATCGAATGGATATTTAAGCTCCTCCTTACCACTAGGCTAAACTCCTTGAAATTTCAATTGTTAATAAATCAGAAATACAAACGAGGCATATTTAATCATAGAGCACGTTATGATCATCCTACGTGTGTGTTTGTGTGTGTTATATATGAGCATAGTTTCAATATGTTATTATACCTAAAGTTCTTTCACAAACACAACTCGAGTTAGTGGGGCTCCTTGTGCCTAACCTTGACACTAGAATTAAGTCACTTTTTTTTTTTCGGTGGAGGAATTAAGTCACTTTTTATCTAACATTTTGGTCGGTAGGGCCATCGAAAATACGTTTGGTTGTCTTACCCAAGTTTGCAAATATATGGACATATATTTATATAATTAAAACAATAGAAGGAATAAAGGAGGAGATTCAATATCGTGGTACAAGCCACGAACGCAGAATTAAGTGATAACTTTTTTCCTTTCGTTTTGCTCTATCTAATCTTAAAATAGATTATGAATGTCTCTTATAATAAAAAAATAACAACATCCATGGAATAATATTGAAAAATAAATAAGTAATAATAAAAAAAGGAAAAAGACAATACAGATAGCTGGACTTTTTTTTTTGTACGTATTATTATACCGAGGCCTAAATTAGTTTTAATCACTATTAGCATGGATAAAAGAGAGAACCCAAAGCAAATTATAACTACATAAAATCTAAGTTTTCACTGTCCACTTGTGCAAGTTAATCAATCAATATGATGGATGAGGATTGGGGACACACTAAGATAGCCTATTATCAGCCAGTGGCTCCTTCACGATGGTGGTCTCCTCATGGTGCAACGGGACCTTACCATGGTGGCTCAAACCTGTGGGATAGGTGGAGTGGACTCCAAGTTGAGACAACGGCCCTCCCCGATGGTGGCCGCCTCTAGCTCCCTCTCGAAAGTCGCACTCCCTCTCTCTGACGGTCCGACCGATTCTGATGGTGGAACTGAGCTACTATGTCGGGTCGGGTCGGGTCGGGTCGGGTCGACTCATCACCGACATACTATGCGCTCTTCGAGTCAGATCTGGGGTTATCTCCACCTCCCCGCTCATTTCCTAGTCCATTTTTCTCCTATCCCATGGTGAGTTCTTGTGTTCGATCTTCCCGCCATCATTTTTAGCAACCGTATCCCCACCCATCACAACAAAGATTGCGATTATGATCAGTTTGATCTTCCTCCCCTTGTTGAAATCAATTTTTGTGGCTTTTCCTTTTTGTTATTGATATGAACAAGGTCGGCTTCCATATCGATGGTCGTTAGTTTGAACCAATCGAAGTAGTTCTAATGGCTTAGCTGCTATTTCCTTTGGTTTGATTGTCTTGGGATTGGGCTATTGGGGTAAAGTTGATTAAAATTGACTGGCGGTCGTTGATTTGAACCGGTCGAAGGAGCTATAGTTTTCTCGGTTTGATTGCCTAGAAATTGCAATCTGTGGTGGGAGTCTGCGCTCGGATACAGACCCAAGGCATCCTTCATACTCTATCTCCTGCAATGGAGATAGAAATTCACCATGGATTAATAGATTGGACTGATAATTCCCTTTTCCGGTTTTCACTAGGGTCTGTGGTGTATTGTTGCAGGAAGGTAGGTGATCGAGATTTTTGATTTCAGGGTGGCTTACTACAATTGTAATATTCTTACTCGTTGTGATTTTTTTAAGTCTATTTTCTTTTGTAGTTTGCTCAGCGGACCAACCAAGTATCATGTTCTTATAATTCATGTCTAGTGCCTAGGTATTTTTCTCTGTATTTGCTTTTTTGCAGTGGATTAATGTATCCATTTGGATATCAATGAAGGATCTTCATTACCGCATGAGAAAAAAAAAAGAAGAAGGAAAAAGATAGCCTATTATCCAACATGATCTCTAGCTCCTTTGAAAGGTCTAATGGAGAGTTTTTATGCTGAAAAATCTAATTTACTTGAAAAATGGGATTCGGTATGTTTATTATTTTACTTTTTTTTGGGTAAGGTCAGTATGGTTATATTTACCATCCTTCTAAGGCAAAAAAAGTTACGAAGAAAAACTACTTGTAAATATAAAAAAAAATGGTCCATTCATTAAATAAATTGCCATCATTTTTAATAGATCACGTCGCTTTGTCCATGAATGTTTTCATCGATTTGGGAATTTTATCATATATATCTCAATATTTATAGTCTCCATTTTTTAGGTTAAATTCCTCTAATAATTCAACACTCTTCCCCAACAAACTACTTGCAAGTATAAGAGATGATCCATCCACCTAAATTAATAAAGTCCTATCTTTTTGAATGGGATTACGTTGCTTATTTTGTGTTTATTGTGGATTACGTTCCTTATTTACTCCACAATGAAATGCTAATATAATCACGGCTGGAGGGCCAATAAACAATATTTAACAATCAATAAACTATATTTAACATCTTTCGTACATACATATATTCTGACAGGTGGATAGATTTATGTGATTGCTCCGTCGTGCTTGCACAGTAGCTTTGGTCGGGTAACGTTGACTTTTGAGCTATCAGCTAGTCATCAACTAATATGAGCATATCTATCCGCTAATGTCGTCAGCTCAGCTCCAACAAAAAAGGGGATCAATGATTATTTTGCCTTAATTATTCTTTTTAACCTCTTTCCTTTACTTTCCATGTTTGTAAATTCAATCTAGAACTAAAATTTTCTAATAATATTGTTAAAAAGAAAATAATGTAGTAGTACATGTCCTTATTCAAGAATTAAGATATTTGAATTTGAATTTTATCGGCAAAATCTATCATGTTTCATTATTAGCTAACGATTTCTTTTTACTAAACCCATTGACCTCTCTTATAACGGACAAAAAATTTCTGACTTCCCTTTTATTTGAAACATCGTGTCACATATATATAAAATGACAAATTAAAGTATATCATTGAACTTATGCCTGAACTAAAATGTTGATAATCTGGTAAATCATTTGTATATTTTCATCAATCTTTGTGTCGATGTTGGTACAATCATCTGGTAAATTAGGTGTTGGTCTATGATACATATGCTTGAAAATATAAGTACGGTATATGCAAGGAAATTACTTATATTTTTTCAAGTGAATTACTTGATCTCGAGTAATTCACTAGTTTTTGACATAATTTACTCGAAAATTTTCCAGTAAACACGTGTATGTACCATATACGCATTTTGGAATGATGAATCTAATTTCCAATAAATCAGTTGTTTATTTTCATCAATCTTTATGTCAGACGTTGGCACAACCTTGCGAACACCATGGGGAAAACCCTGAGTTATCATTTTTTTAGTAGTCGATCGATGCAATCAATTTCTCATGAATTTTACAATACTAACTTCTTTCTTTGATAAAGAAGCGATACATATATATATATATATCATTTTACCCAGAGACCTATCCGTAGGGGACAACCATGGAATACAAGAAGAACATGGATCTGATATGCATAGACTGTCAAGATAAATATGAGATCGACATGGAAGATTTAATCAAACACTTAGCCCATGATGGGCTGAAGGGAGTACATGAGTTTGAAACAAACAAAAGAAGAAAGCATTAAAATAAAAAGGAAAGAGTCTGTAAGGACTCAATCCATGCTTACACTGGAACTTACACACAGAAAGGGGGTTGGAGGATCCGGGTTATGGGAGCCGGATGTTTACATATGGGAAGAGATAAGAGAGGAAGAGAGGAAGAGTGAATTATGTGTTGCGGGTGTGTGTCTTCCTCGATGCTGGAGGAAGGGCACTCTTATAGGCAGTGGTGGATGCCTTGTCGCTGTGCAGCTTTACACTGTGCACTCACATGCGGGGTACTGTCGAGCTCAGTGGAAGAACTGTAGCTACAGTGCCTTTTTTGTCGCAAAAGGTGACAGGAGGCTGCTTTATGTCGGGCACGCTCGCCGAAAGGTTTTTTGTCCGTTATGGGACCACTGTGAGTAGTGGTGGGACGCTTCCGGAGATTGCGCTGATTATGTCGGGGCATAGCCTTTTGAGCCGAAAGGTTTTTTGTCCGGTAATGATCCACGTGTCTGAGGCAGTGGGCGGACGCTCTCGGTTGCTGGGGGCTAGATGCCGTATTGGCGGTGATCACGCTGAGCTTCTAGCAGGAACTCCTCTTCGAACTTGTCAATCAGGAAAGCATGTCTTGTGCTGAACCCTGGTTGAGCTGGTAAGTCGACGAGAGAGATGTGCAGGAAAACTCTTTGACAGTTACCTGAGAACTGGAGAACATGCTCTGGGTATTTACGCTAGTGCCATTCGTTTACCTGAACCCAGGCTCGCCAATCGCTGATCTGGTTTGTTATCGTTCCTTCTGCTGGCCAGAACTTTACCTCCGGAGTGAGAATGCTCCTCGAACTTACCGGAGAGATAAAAATGTAATGGATAGCAGGTTGGACTTTTATGGGGGAGATCCATTCCGGTGGAGAGGATTCTATGCTGATGAAGAGGCTGGACGATCGACGCAGGGACCTTTTGATAAATCCCCAAGCATTTTCTCCGAAAAGAGACTGATACTCCGGTCGATGCTCATCCTCTGGTCTCAGAATTATGGATTTGAGAACTCCATATTTCAGGAGATCACAAAAATCAAAATGGTGATTATAAAATTTATCCTTTAGGGGGAAAACATAAAAACTTATCCTGGGGATCGAGAATTCCAGGATATGCCTGCAACCATTCATGAGTAGGATGTCAGTTCTTTCAAAATCATCATCTTCCTCGTGTTGGTCACAGGGTTTTGGAAAATCATTTTGAAAATGGTTTTTTCTTTCCCAGTTCCAAAACCATCCGTCAATTCCTCTTTGTGAGCATGCACAGAAATGAAGGAGTTTTTTGAAAAAGGAAATGGTGGTTGTAGTAAAATCCTGGAGACTTGTCTCAGAAATTTTTAAGACGATATCTTCAGGAAGTTTTGAAAGGAACAGGATTTCTCCTGCTCGGGGGAAGACACCACTGAGAGTTACTTCAATGGGTTTTTCCCAAAACAGTTTTTCAGTCTGGCTTCTGATGGGGAGAATCACAGACTGATTTATCGATGGAGTTGATATGGACTCCAAATCCTGCTTTAATTTTTTATTTTCATTATCAAGAGCGTCTTTTTCTCTGAGGCAGGACTCAGAAAACTCTAAGACTTCTATTCTTTCCGCACAGAGGCTTTCTATTTCTTTTTTGAAGCCTTCATTTTCTTTTTCAAGAATACCTCTCCTTTTTTCGCTCTTTTTCAATTTTTTCATTAGAGCATGATTTTCTCTTTGCATTTCTGCAAAGTGCTCTGTGAAATTATCGAACTCTACTAACATGTCTTGGAGGAAAGCTTGAGTCTGGGATTTTTGGAGGGATAGCTCTTGTTGCAGCAAATCGATTTTCAGGCAAAGTTCCTGCTGCAAGGACGCTTTGCTGTTGCTTTGTTCCTCCATGTGGAGAACCAATGCATTTATGGATTCCTCACCCTTTTGAGGATGATTTACGGAGGACCATAAATCATCCAAGATGAGTTGTTGCCTGTGGTCAGGCCGCCAAGCCGTGAGGCCGGACTTTATGCAGAATCTCTTTTTGGGGGGCAGATCCTGGTGTTTATGGGTTTTGTTCCTGGAGGAGGAACTTTTATCGACCTGGTCGAACCAGGGGAGATCCATGTTCCTGTATACAGACATGAAACAATGGTTATGGCAGATTAATATTTAAATGGACTCTTACAGGAGCCTGTAAAGCCAGGTGACCTATGAATAGCTCATAGTCTTCCCGGGTTTTTAAAGTGGAGTTGATGTTCTCAAAACAAGGTTTTGTATTGCAGCGAGGGATTTGCTTGCAATGCTTGTTAAAATAGGCACACAACACATGGGATACAGGATGATCGATGAGGGCACAGATTTTGTGGATGTATGAAGTGAATATACGATCCATAGAGTCTGTTTCCCCGTCCTGTATATCCTTTTGGATTTTCTCAAGACTTTCGTCTTGCCACAGTTCTAACAGCCAATGGTGTAACCACTCTTGAGCAGACTCCACAGCCATTTCCTGCGCAAAATACATCAGTCTATTTTATAAATGCATTTGTCAGAGACAAAACGGAATCTTATTTTGTTTCCAAGCCTGTGCGTCTCAATGCCAGATGTTGTGACAAGAAACGGTTTTAAAAGCTGGATGAATGGGGTTCCTAGTATGACCTCATGATTAAGGTTTCTGACTAGGAGGAATGATGTTTTGTACCGGACTCTATTTTGTTCAACTTCTACTTCGCTCAATTTATGCTGGATGTCGAGCTTAGTACCACTGACCGAAGAAAGTGATTCAGTTGTTTTTTCATAGAATATGGCAGGGATGAGTTGTTCACGAATGCAGTTTTCATCTGCGCCTGTGTCAAACAGAGCAGTTGCATCAATAAACAGATTATGGGTTATGACAAGCTTGATTTTGATCAACCATCTGTTAGGAGAAGGTTCCCCTGTCATGGTCAAGGCTTTCTGCTCGTCATTTTTTGGTTGGTCCAGGGCCAGAGTGTCCTCTGGGTTTTTGTCCTGGTTCATGAGGACTTGTCTAGAGCTCCCTGCCTCTGCAACGAACTCTTCGAGACGTCCAATTATGGTGGAGTGCTGCTGTTGTTCAAATCTGAGACAAACAAGCTCACTCCTGAGATTATCGATTTCCTTTTGGGCATCAAACGAGATTATGTGAGCTCGTTTTTTGCCATGTCTTTTCAGGATTTCTGATAAGTTATAATTAGGGGTTTTGGTCTCGGCTTCGAGAGTGCCCTGATTTAACTTCTCAAGGTATTGTGTTCTTAACAAAGGGTTTTGGATTTCTCCTGCTATTTCAAGCAGGAATTCTTGGTCCTTAGTTAAGACGTTTATCGATTTTGACTCTGACGACTGTTCATCAGTCGACCAGTCAAGTTCATCCATCTGCAGGTTCTCCTCGCTGGCAGTCGAGAAGTCCGTCTCAGAGTCGGATAACTCTGTCAACAGATTGCAGATTTGATCTTTTATGTCATCATCAATTGCCAGTTGATGAATCTTTTTGTTGAGGTAACAATACCTCTGGGTATGGCCAATTTTCCCGCACCTGAAACACTTAAAGGGGGGGATGGACTTTCCCTTTTCCTTATCAGTGACATGTGGTTTTGAGGGAATCCTAGATTTTTTATGGAAATGTTTGGGCTTATGTTTTCTGCTGCAGTTCCCACTGCAGGTTATGGGCTTGTCGACCTTTCTGTCAACCTGGAAAGAGGGATCGAATTGTTGGCAGAAGCTGCCAAGCTCTTTCTTGGTCTGGGTCTTTTCTTTTTTCAATTGTTTTTGGAGTCTGTGCTGAGTACACATTCGGATACCTTCCTTATGGATGAAGCTGATGAGCTCTCCATAACTCAGTTCTTTGTAAGGTATCTGGCCATGATTTATTGTTTTGATTTCGTTTCGGACTTGTTCTCCTAACAAGGTTGGCAGACCTGTTAGGAATTTTTCTTTCCAAAACGGCTGGTTGCAATCCTCCCTAGACATGACCCTAGTGAGAAAGGTGTCTTTGTACTGTCTGAAGTCAGACAGCCTTTTGCATTTTAGGTTTGACAGCAGCTCTAGGTTTTTGTCTTTAAGGTGAGAGGGGTCTCCTACGAAGTGTTGGGAGATGGCAAAGACTAGAGTTGCTACGGCGTCAGGGATGTCTTCGTTGTTAGCATCCCAGATGATCTCACCAGATTCATCTGTCTTGACGCTGGTCAGGATTTCATTTTGTTGGAAGGGAGAAAGGTAGTTGTCCCACCATCCCTTCAATTGGCCTGTGAACCCTGCTATCAGCATGTGTGCTATGGCTGGGTCCGACAATCGGGTTTGGGTCTTGTAAGCATTTGACACCATCGTCATTTGCAGTAAGACGCTGAGTATGTTATATTCAGACTGCCCGTCTATATTCCACTCATAGATGGCATTGGCACTATACCTATTCTGGACAATATTGGGTTTTTCTTCCAAAACTAGGTCTGGTGCACTTATGGTAGTGTAGTAAGGTTTCTGGGGTTCCTTCCACACTAATGCTTCTAAATCTCCAAAATTATGAATGGCGTTGACGACATTCGAGCCCTGAGACTCTTGTGTCTTGATTTTTGTTGCTCTTAATGGGGTTCCTGGCTCTTTTTCTGAAAGAGGGGTTTCCGAGATAACCATTTTTTGCAAGCTTATGGATGGGGAATTTTCATGGAGATTTATGGATTTTAATCTTCTCTCTATTTCCTGCCTAAACTCCTGTTTCCTAGAGATAGGAATTTCATGTGGTTTAAAGGGAGGTTTTTTGAGAGACTCTATGGCTACAGGTTTCAATTGGTTCGACTGACTAGAGGTCCCTACCTCGTTGACAACAGGTCTGGTGACTTCTTGTTCTATCCTATCCAATTGGGAACCTATGGTGTGGAGACACTGGTTTGTGAAATTATTTTGTTCAAAGATGTTTTTTATGTCTTTGGGTTCCAGTGAATTGTCCACTTTTACTTTGAAGGGAGAGGCCTTGACCTCTGCTTTTTGATGGATTATTTGGATGGTTCCTAAAGGTGGGTGTGTGGACTCAACCGGGTCTGCATTAGCAAGATCCCACTTTATGGTTTTCTGAGTCACGCATACCATTCTTTTAGGTGCGAAATGATTTTCAAACCAATCCCAAAATAGGATATTGTTGGAGTTTTTTAGCACGAATGCTGTCCATTCTACCCTGATATGAAATTTGGTATATTCTTCGGAGAATGTCTCATGGAGCCATCTCCTTTTATGGTCATTATGGGGTGCTAGGAAATCACTCCTAAGCTTATCGTAATTTATCTCAAATTTCTCGACTACTGTGTCTACCCTAGGGACACCTGACACAGACAGTGCAATTTGAAATCTACATTCAGCTAATTTTTGGTTTATTCTATCCTGAAAAGAATTTCTTTTGTTGATAGAATAATTATCGTTTATGTGATGAGAACCTAAGCATGCATGTGGAGGAAAGTTTTTAAAAAGACCCATGTTTTGAAAACAATAAACCTTCCAGTCTATCAGACATTTATCAAGACTTTCTATACTTTTGCATATCAGTTCCCTATCCTTAAGGTATTCCATACCTATCCTAGACGAAAGCTCTACAGATCTAATAGAACCATTAGCCTAGAGAGTAGTTCAAAGATGCTATACCGTGTCAGATACTCCTACCCAGCTTCTCTCAAGATCAAGATCTAAGACTTACCTGGATGAACGGCAGATTCCTCACACAGTGTTTCCCATCAGATCCTAGCACATCCCTAACCAACTGCTGTACCTGGTTTTAACAATAATAGTAGGAAGACAAATTCAAAAAACTCACTTACTCTTTGAGAGATCTATATAGACCCATACCCAACTGCTGTACCTCTACGAACGGTAATGCCCTAGGATAACTCTACTCCAGTCGATAACCTCCATCTACTTAGACGGTGTTCATAACACTACCGGGATTATTTCCAATTTTTACCCTGAAACTGCCCTAACCGTCGGGACTTACAAACGGGTACACCTTAGGACTTCCCCCCGGGTTACTACAAACGGTGAATGTGTAGGGTCCATTAGAGCGACTGGATGGACATTAGAGCCTATTGCACTACTTCTTTTGTGAGCATCAGTTCATTGTGGATGGATCTAGAAGCCTAAAGAGACCGTGATCTATGCCTTCTTCCTATCCTGTTTACCAGCTTCAGTTCATTGTATAGGATATGCAAGAATACACTATTGGGAGAACGCTACATGAGTTTCTACCAGCCATGAAGGCAGTCCTAGATGATATGATCTACGAGATTTACATGGATCTAAGTACCTTAGACGGAATATACATCCTATCCCCACCTATTTTTGGCGAAGTTTACCCAGAGACCTATCCGTAGGGGACAACCATGGAATACAAGAAGAACATGGATCTGATATGCATAGACTGTCAAGATAAATATGAGATCGACATGGAAGATTTATTTAAACACTTAGCCCATGATGGGCTGAAGGGAGTACATGAGTTTGAAACAAACAAAAGAAGAAAGCATTAAAATAAAAAGGAAAGAGTCTGTAAGGACTCAATCCATGCTTACACTGGAACTTACACACAGAAAGGGGGTTGGAGGATCCGGGTTATGGGAGCCGGATGTTTACATATGGGAAGAGATAAGAGAGGAAGAGAGGAAGAGTGAATTATGTGTTGCGGGTGTGTGTCTTCCTCGATGCTGGAGGAAGAGCACTCTTATAGGCAGTGGTGGATGCCTTGTCGCTGTGCAGCTTTACACTGTGCACTCACATGCGGGGTACTGTCGAGCTCAGTGGAAGAACTGTAGCTACAGCGCCTTTTTTGTCGCAAAAGGTGACAGGAGGCTGCTTTATGTCGGGCACGCTCGCCGAAAGGTTTTTTGTCCGTTATGGGACCACTGTGAGTAGTGGCGGGACGCTTCCGGAGATTGCGCTGATTATGTCGGGGCATAGCCTGTTGAGCCGAAAGGTTTTTTGTCCGGTAATGATCCACGTGTCTGAAACAGTGGGCGGACGCTCTCGGTTGCTGGGGCTAGCAATCATTCTGATGAGAAATCACTATCGCCTTGATCCCTGTGGGACTCTGAAGCAGACGAAGCAGTGTTCAATTCTTTGAGCTCCAGGAGGACCTGGCTGAGTCGCCCTATGTAATCCTCATCAGTTTTTGCTGCTGAGAGGAAGGACGAGGCGCGGGCTTTGACGTGGAGAAAGCTTTGGTGGTCCACTTGTGTTTTGTCTGAGACAAGAGCATTTTTACGGAACCAACTGAGAACAAATTGGGAGTCAAGATGGTCTACCTTCAGCTTAACCCACCATTTGCATTTGAAGATCCTGGCCAGTGTCTGCAGGCCTGTCTGTTGATCAGCCTTGTATCCGAAAGACCAATTATGAACCCATGATAATCCAAAGATCTGGTAGAACTGGAGAAGCACGAGGAAAATGGTTTGGTTCCCTTGAGGTTTAAATCGGGAAGCGAACATGATGTAGGCTTCATGGATTATAGGAGGCAGTATGTCTGGAATGGGACCCCAGATAGACCACCAGTGGGCGAACCAAAAGGGAAATATGGCTATATCTTTAGAATGGAAAAAGATCAGCCAAGTGTGTCTGAACTCATAGTTTTGGTACAAAAATGCATTGTACCATGCTTGCTGGTAATCCCAATAGGAATACATGGCATTATGGGGGAGGTCGGACGAGAACCGGGCTTGGAATTTATGGATTTGGTATGGTTTTCCCTCATTCCATTCTCTCGGGTGGATCACTCTGAGTATTTTGGCTGTAGAGTGGGATATGGTGTTTGAGGATCCAGGGACGAGGTGGTGTTTGAACTCAACTGAACCTGTATCACTCAAAATTTTCTCATAATATTCCCGGGTTTTTGAAATGTCAAATGGCCGGAAATACCAGTTTTCGGGAAACAATTTCGATGCAGCGAAGAAGGGGTTTTCATGGTAAAAACCTTCTTCCATTATCAAAACAGTTTGAAATAATGATTTTGGAAACCATGGTGCTGTTTTTGAAGAGCTGGTTTCCTTATCGGAAAATGTGGTGAGACTTTTTTCTGCTCTTTTGGCGATTTGCCTAGAGCTCTCTCCCTTGCCAGTCTCCAGCTGAGGAGGAGATATTCCAGATAGCACTTGTGCTATTTCTGGTTTATCTTTTAAAACAGTAATCCATTGCTGGACTACAGCATCATTATCGAGGGGAGAGGAACTCTGTTTTGCAAGAGTTTGTTTCTCCTTTTTGGGTTTAGGAATTTTACCTGGCAGAGTCTGCATGCAGCTCTGCTTATCGATCTCCTGTTGGAGAGTCTGTCGATAGGTTTTTATCTGGCTATCAACAGTGATCTGCCCAATGGATGGTTGGCCAGGGGCCTTATGGTGCGAGGATTGCTCCTCATTTTTTATCGACTGGCTGGGAGCCAGCTGTTTTGAGGCCGCAGCCTCTTTTTTCGAGGAACGAGTCCTCATGCTCATGTTGGTACCTGCAGGAATTCTCTTGTCAGGAAGTCAGGGAGACTGTTAGTCTCACCTTTTATGAATTCAATGTCAAAATCAAATACACTCAAGATAGCTTGCCAACGGGCAAAAATCTGTTTTGATGCAATGTTTTGAACATCTTTTTGAAGAACCTCTTTTGCAGATTTGCAATCAATCCGAAGTAAAAACCTTTGGTTTAAAAGATCAGATTGAAATTTAGAAATGTAAAGGACCACAGAAAGAATTTCTTTTTTTATTGTTGAGTAATTCTTCTGGGTAGGGTTCCAATGTTTTGATGTGAACTGAACAACCTGTTCATGTCCATTTTTGGATTGTTTCAAGATTCCTCCGTATCCTTCTTCAGAGGCGTCCGTTTCAACAATCTTTTTTGCGGAAGGATCTGCCAAGTGCAAGCAAGGCAGAGTTTTGATTTGAAGCTTGATTTGCTTCACAATTTTGGTTTGTTCATCCGTCCATGGTGGAGGAGAATTCTTTAACCTGTTATGGAGGGGTTTGCAAAGCTTACTTAGGCCAGGGAAGAAATCTTCAACGTAGTTTAGACTTCCTAAGAACCTTTGTAGCTGTTTTTTATCATGGATTTGATCAGGGAACCTATCAGCAAACTGGATTGACCTGTTAATGGGGATTATGGTGCCCCTGCTGATGTTGTGCCCTAGGAATCGGATTTTGGTTTGGAAGAGGCAGACTTTAGTCGGGGACACAGTCAAACTATTTATCGAGGTGACTCTCATAAAATGCTTCAGATGTCTGAAATGAGAATCAGGGGTTTTGGAAAATATGAGAACATCATCGATGTATACAATTATGAAATCGGAGTATTCACCAAAGATGTCATTCATGATTTTCTGAAATTCAGATGGGGCATTTTTGAGCCCAAATGGCATTACATTCCATTCGTACTGGCCAAACGGAACTGTGAATGCAGTTTTATATTTGTCCTTCTCGGCGATTTGAATTTGCCAAAAACCTGACTTCATGTCGAATTTTGAAAATATTTTTGAATCATGAAGTTTTTGGAGCAATTCTTTTTTGTTAGGTATCGGGTACCTAATCCACCTTAAGGCTTGGTTCAAGGGCTTGTAATTGATTACTAACCTGGGGACTCCTCTTTCAAGCTCAGCGTTTTTGTTCACATAGAAGGCTGAACAACTCCAGGGAGACTTACTAGGCCTAATCAATTTTTTGTTCAAGAGGTCTTGGATTTCTACCTTGCAGTGTCTTTCCAATTCTTGATTCATCTGAATGGGTCTGGCTTTTGTTGGGATATTTTTCTTATCAAATTCCTTTTCATAAGGTAAGTCGATGACATGTTGCTTCCTATCCCAGAAAGCGTTTGGGGTTTCTCCACAAACTGACTCCTGAATCAGCCTGTCGAGATTATCGATTTTTTGTTTCCAATCTGGTTTTTGGAGCAGATTTTCAACATTATGGTGAGAGATCTCATCTTTTACCCAACCTATTTGCCTCTCAGCTGCCTGTATCATGTCCAGATTTCTGGTTACAGGTTTTGTTATGAAAGGGAAAAGGGTTTTGCTTCCTAAGTACACCGTTTTTATGCCTGAATTGGTGAGTAGGAAGGGTTTAATGAGCTGAATGAATGGGGTTCCTAGTATGACTTCATTTTTTAAGTCTTGGACAACTAGGAAACCAGTTTTGTATGTTGAATCTTCATTTTTAACTTCTGCTTCTGCAATTTTATGAGTGATTTTCAGTTTATCGTTGCTGGCAGAACGTAAAGATTCATGGGTCAATTCGCAGTATTTTTTAGGGATTATTCCCTCCCTCACACAATTGGCATCTGCACCTGTATCCAACAGGGCAGTTACTTCCACTTGGAAGTCGTTCACCTTGATTGTAGGTTTTAGGAGGTATTTCTGATGAGTGAATTCCTGGTTTTTACACTCAGGTTTGGGTTCAGTACCGTCCATGGTCTGAACCAGCTTTTTATCAGTTTTCAGAGTTATTACTTCTTTATGGAGCTCATTGAGTTTTTGGCGAAGTTTTAACTCTGCTTGAATTGATGCTTCTAGGAATGGAGCTCATATATATATATATATATATGAATTTGGAGAGCAATATATACGTAAGTTTCATGTAAATATCTTCTAGAGATTTACAAGGGAGAGTTCTCACTTTAGATAAAATGCACATCTACGCAAGAAAAAGACACTTCAACGAACAATAACAGGATAGACATTAAATGGGCATTATGTGACACGTGTTAATGCCAACGGAAAACCAATCCTTTTTCTTTTGCTTATCCTGATCTCAAGCAAGAAAAGACCACCACATGACCGGCCACAATGCCGGCATTTTGAGATATCGACCTCAGTGGCTTTATCTAGAGGGCATTTTCTCACCTTGCCGATTCAGTTTAATTATATTTTAATTGTTATACTTTTTTTTTTCTGATATGCACTAATTTAACTTTTGAAAGCTCATTGAATCTAACTATGTCAATTCACTATGGCGTAGAACTTTTTTAATAATGAATTTTCACCATTTATAAAATTAAAACTCGAGATCTTATATAAAGATAAAAATGTGCTGAACTATATCCGAAGCAATTCTCATGTTGATAACTATTTATTATTACTAACAAATATTTCTTTAGACAAAGACTGCATCTTTTCCTCTTTTCGGATGGTAAATATTTCTCAGAACATGGAGTGTGTAATCGTGAACTTATTGGAACGACAATATTCTTCTCGTATTTCTGACTCTGCAACCATTGATTTTACCAAACTGATTGGGAAACAACTTCTGCGAAGAAACAACAGGTAATTTTCTTTCGAGTCAGCAGTTGTTGCCGGGAGACGGATTGTTTTACTTATTTTATAGTTTAAAGGTCCACGATGACGGTGGTGATGATGTTTAGATAGAGAAGACTTGATATCAATTTCACATGGTTCATTGACTATATATAGCACTAGGACAAAATCGTCCCTGAGCAATTGTTCCTTTAGACATTGGCTGCATATGGGCCCTTCGAATGCGACTATCTGCCAGTGCATATGTAACATCATGTGGAACGGTGATATACTGCTTGGATACCCGTAAAATAACTCGTGCTCCATTCAGCTGCTTTGTGTAGTGAGCGAGGCAGGAATTTTTTTTTCTATCTTTGAAAATAAACGGACCGAGCAGCTTAGCCTAAGTATGAGCCTCTTATGGAATTGAGGTATCTCCTTCTGCTACATGAAAATAGGATAGTAAAAGGAGAGAAAAAAAGAAGAAGAAGGCATAAAACAAAAATATTGATGACAATCTTCCTCCGACCGCCGAATATAGAAAGGAAAAGTGTAAGTGCTCTGGCCCAATGGACTGAGGAGACACATGGGCTTAAAAACTTTGAGTAATTTATGAATAGGTAGGCCTTTGATACTAACTATATAACTAGACTACGGATGTGGAGTGGAGCCCACTATACTAGACTAAAAATGATGATATCACGTACATATAGAATCTTATTAATAATTTTTCCTAATACTATCATTAACTAGACACAGGCACATGCTTTGCGCGAACTTATAAGAATATCAATATATTAAAAGTTAATATCTGACTTACAGTGAAAGCTAATTTTTCAAAATGCTTTTATACTTATTTGCGAGTTGAGATTTTCTATTAAATTTTTTCATGGATAATGTTAAAGGGTCGGGGGGAGATTTCAAACCTGAAGTAAAAGAAGCTGCTGTAGGAAAGTGGTCTTGCCACTCCAACCACCCTCCATTTCCTGTCACTTCTCTCGCTTTGATTTTCTAAAGTGGAGAATAACCAAATAAAGAAAGGGACATAGGTCAAACTCTATTTGGCATAGATCAGTTTTAAACTAGTACTAGGGAGTTCACATTCGAGTGATGCCGCGGGTAAAAAATCGTATTCACAAATTAGCTCTTCAATTATAAAACCAAAATAATTTAAATTCTTTATTTTCTCTCTTTTTATGATAAAAATAATAATCGAATTAACTTAAAAACATAAATGGTATGTGCATATTATATTATTTCATAAGAATTACATGTCATTGATTCTATTCTTTTTCGATAAGTAGGTTGGCATCTCAATGTTGATCATGCTATATCATCAAACTTGACTTAATTTTTATTAACATTATTATTTTTATATAAGCGATTTTCAGATTCCATTGCTTTCTTAATGATTTCACACATTGTTTACTATTCATGAAAAATCTTATATATTAAGAAATTTATACTACATCTTATTCACATTTTAGTATAGCTTATTTTCTACTTTCATGTCATTTTGACAATTTTATGTAATTTAGCCTTTTGAGGATACATTTAAATTATGAAATATTTATTGTATTTTGATAAAAAAGAATACTAAGTACAATGGAAATACTAGAGCACGATTGAGAGTGAAATTGTTCAAAAGAAAGTCAATAATATTGTAATGCGGTAAAAAAATATAAATATAGCCAACAAAAAATTTATTATAATACAATATATTTGAAGAATTAATAGGAAATATTCTTTCCGAAATTATTTTGGATGACGAAAAATGGAAGAGCAAGAAAAACGATTTATAAAGAATATTAATTAAAAAGAAGTAAAGTAAAATTATATAAATATAAATTGGGTTTTTCTTGGAAAAACTATATATGGACCATTTAGATTCATTTTTGTTTGTTATAATAAAAAGGGATTAGTTTAATTATTTCAAGAGTTGCTTGAACTGTTTCATGATATATCGGTATACTGGTTAGTTGGAAATATTTAGAGAAAAAGATCTTTTAAGGATGATGTAAAAACACATATATTGCTACAGTAAATTAATTATAATTTAAAATAGCACATTCCATAGTAAAATGTCCTTCGAAAGGGAGGAGAAAAACATATAAGAGTCGTAATCAAACATAATAAAAAGGATAGAGTATAAAATTGAAAAATTATATAAATTCATAGAAGTATTAAAAAAAAGGAAATTAGGGAAAAATATTTTAAAGAAAAGGGTGGACCATGTGACATTGTAAGGTTGACAGGACCTATTTTAGTTTGTTATGCTAGTAAGATAAGATAAGATAATATAAAGATATAAGATAAAATTTATATTTTATTATGTCATAGTATGTATAAAATTTGTCCAAATGAAAAGTGTTACAAATGAAATAAATTCTATCAAGGGGCATGAAAATATTCAAGTTCTTTCTCAAATTCCCATTTGCCGGAGTTCATGCACATCCTTCACCACTCAAATATTGGCTATTACTCTAGGGCCATGGGTCCTAGCTAGAATAAACAAAAAGTTATAAATTGTATTGCTGTTCGAATTCCTTGATTTATATATGCGTATATAAATATAAAAATATTTATATATTATATGGTACTTCTTTTTATTTTGTTTACCTATGCATACTATCTTATTATGATAAGAATTTTTATATCTAAAATGTAATATACTTCTTACAAATTTTGAACGTGCAGTTCACGTATCTTTTTACTACTATTGTATAAAAATGTCAATTGGGAAAATTAATTTCTTATGTAGAAGATATCTCCATCGGTGATATTTTCCTTTATTTTGATATGAAAATTGATTACTTTTTAAGTGCATATTTTTTGTTTTTCTACATCATATATAATTAATTTGGCTCCTTAAATTCCCCTCAATCTAATCTGAACCGTTATTTTTATAAGTTTTAAAATTTCAAAAAAACCCCTGAAAAATCACGATCTGATTCCTTTGTTATATAAAATGTGATTTTTGTCTACAATTCTTTCTGTCAATCTTCAATCCCATCACAAATTCATAGAGTTTCATGCTGTGGAGAGAACAATGGAGACAATAGACCTTGGCCATCTCATGGCCTTTGACCCCGCCCACCAATTCTCTTCTCTACCGTCTTCAAGGTTCAGCAATCTCATCTTCCTCAATGCCCTTGCCGACCTCAGTTGATATCTCTGTTTTACCGTTGCAAAAAATTTGTTTTTACTTCGCTATCTACAATGTTCAGTCAAGAGCCAATAATATGACTATGCATGAATTGAAAAAATAAGGCTAGTTAGCTGACTTAAAGGTTGTTGCTTTCTATCTTGAGCTCACACAAACATTATTAAGAAGCTCAAATTGTGTCGGGAAGAAGCATCAGCTCATGTATGATGAGCTCGTACAAAAACCCACAGAATTGATAGCAAATAGACACATCAGAGCTCGAAACCAAATCTGCAGCCAGGTTACAATTGAATACGTGTGTTGAAGTGAGCAACCTTTTTAATCAGAATTCCCATCTCCGGCTACCATTCCAACCTCGAATCATAAAAATACAGCCTTGAGTGTGAAAGAGATCATTTTGAGAACAAACTACGCAGCTGGTTTGATGAGTGATTTATGGTCGATGACGTGGCACTTCCTCATCGGTCCATGCGTGAGGGCTAATTTGTAACAATATTGAAGGTTTGTGGGATGAAAATAGAAAAATATATAATGAAAATACTTCAAGAAATATTATGTAAAATGAACGGTCCATTTTAAATGAGAGAGGATCTAAGAGCTCATATTAGTTTTATATGGAATGGAAAAATTAAAATTATGTAGAGTAGAATTTGGGTTTTGGAGAGATCCACATATATAGATTGTACTTCAGAAAAAGATGTTGATGGTGTGCATACACACACATATATATATATATATATATATGATAATAACATTCACTAGAGAGATTATTGTGCCGCGATACTTCACCAAGATAGATGCTTAAGTAGTTGGACTGATTGTTATAATGAGAATATGTGACATCCACCTTGTCGAATAAATGAAAAAAAATGTACTACCAAAAACACTTCTCATATACCGGAAAATTATCTTACAATAACATTCCAAAATTGGACTCTAGTTATTTATTTATTTATTTATTTTTTCCATTTATATGGTTCCAGCTGAATTGTCTTGCTTTTCAGTATCCACTCAATCAAAAACAACGGGGGAGAAAGTTACAACAGAGACGAAAGTCATAGTCTTCTCAATCGACATCGTCGTCACAAGCGAACAAAAGAAAGAGAGTATGACCACCAAAGGTACTCTTCTACCTTCATTCTTTTAATTGATTATATCACAATTAAATTTATGAAATGAAATTAATCTAACTTTTGCTTTTTTTTTTGTTTTATTTTGATTTATCTATAATTTATAATCTATAACCCTTATAAATATAAGGGTGAAACTCATTCTGTTGTTTCTCGATTTTTATTTATTCCCAAAATACCCTCTGTGGTTACACAATACTTACATTAAATGCCTTTTTCTCACACTAGGTGGCCACCAAAAATTGCGTTAAGTGCCCGCTCAAAGATAATTCCTGCCCACCTTTCATAATTCATACGCTGTAAATTTTGCAAAACAACCCACCCAATAGACGCTTAATGCTGTCCTCCCTTCTCGTGCCTCGTCCCACCCGATTCAAAACGTTCCAACATTTCACAGAGGCCCCCAATAGATCGCTTATGCTGTCCTCCCGTCCGGTCTCGTGCCTCCTCTTGTAAGTGCCTCGTTCCACCTGATTCGACCTAGAAGCACTGACACATTCCATACCTCACCGCCAATGCTCGCTTCAGTCCCTTCCTGCGATTTCATGGGCTCTACCGTGCAGTGGAGCCTTCTTGCATTGAACCGATCAGACAACCGTTCCTACTTTCAGCGCGAACGTACTTGAATTCAGATTCACAACGGTTGAATTCAGGCCGGCGATTTGAGCCCCTTGACGGTATCTTCATCGGTTCCGCTCTTCTCCAGTTTGTGTTCGCCTGCCTGCATTGCAATCTTGAATATACTTACTTCATTTCTCGCCTGCAGGTTACATAGTTATTGGTGGCTATGACATTGAGCATTCTATGAAATTGGCAAAAGGCCATTACTGTTGCCTGCCATGGGTTCGATGCAAGTCCCCAATCAACTTGCCATTATGACAAGTTCATATATATATATATATATATATATATGTATTGGATTTGGTGGATATACATATACATATATATATATATGTTTATATTCCTGTATATATGATTTTTTTTAATGTCATTAGATCGTTCTTCTATATATGATTTTTTATTGTCCTCAGATTGTTCTTGCTAAAACATGTGCAGCTCTCCAATTACTCTCTTGTGCTACGCATTTGCATTGGCAAGCCCCGTGCTATCATGGATGGAGGTTAGCTGCCAAATCTTCCTATATAGTAATAATCACTTAAGGAAATGGTTTAACTTATTATATTCTATTTCTTTGTATATTAGAAGCATTGACAAGCTTGAAGCGCAATTGGTCCAAGTCCTATTATTCAAGAATGTCAGCTGGACCGAAGAAGCGCAAGATAAGAGCCGTTCTTGCAAGCAGAGAAAGTAAAGAGACCAAATACACTGAAGAATTCAGTCCCCTGTTCGATGGCGAGTGAGACAAGTATTCTACATGGTTGGTCTCATCCATCTTATTCGTTTCTCCACACTCCTTACTACAGCCGAGTAGAAGGTATTGTGCAATTTTCTTTTAGCTCTTAAAGAGGGAAAGTGGCATGTCCAATGAGTTTTTTTAACGTGGAATAGGGATATGGTATGACCCAATATATTTCTGGCTGATACAAGTGAGCAAAATGGAATAACCTTTCCTGTTCATTATTTAATAAAAGTCAATGACATTTCTTGTATTATTAGTTCTCTTATACATGTTAGACTTACTTCCCATGCATTTCACCTTGTTAGATAGATTTCATAATTCAAGATTGCCACCTTTGAAAAAAGCTGGTGCTTGGACCTAATTTGCTTTAATTTGTAAAGCTATTCTGATTAGATTACAAATGCTCCTGATATCTTCCAGTAGCCTTGGTGATTTGTGGTTATGTTGATTCATTTAGAAAGTTGAGATGATTAGCATATAATTGCTGTTGCCTGTGCATAGAAATAACAAAGTGATGATTGCTAGCTCACTTTATTTTGTTTCAATTTAGCCATTGCTTTTTCTAATTGTAATATTGATCATATGCATGGGCTCAGTTTGCTTATATTTGAGTCTATCTCTGCCTCTTCCTTAAGTTAAGAATATAGAGTTAAGAATTGGTAGTCTCATAGATATTATGGATTTGAAAGAGAAACACACTAATCAAGACACATCATTTTCTTATTACGTGCCGCAGTTTTGCAGCGACTCAAAAATAGATGATTTATAATATATTTTAGTGTGATTGAATATATTTGAACGAAAAAAAGTAGATAGTAACCCTATTTATCACACTAAATTGACAGAGAATGGGAAGAAGAATTGAATGGAACCATTAGAGATTTACAAATGGCAAACATGCAGAGATGGAGCATCAATTACATCAAGCACTTCAAGCACGACATGTAGAGTTCATATCCCTTCAAGACGATATCAGGCACCCCACTTTCCGAACAACATCACAAAAGAAACATGATAATGAAGCAATAAATTCAAGATATCCAAGCGAACCCAGCAATTGAAACATCCCGCCTAGGTAATCTCTCTCTCTCTCTCTCTCTCTCTCTCTCAAAATGAAAATTGAAAAGTCAGCTTTTGCCTCTTATTTGCTTAATGCGTCATACCACAAGACCACGACCTTGAAAGAGGCCGTTATTAAGGGGAATAGAGGCATTTGCGAAGTTAGTTTTGTCATGTGACGGCATTATATATTATCTACTAAAGCATGTTGATAATTTATATGCAGTACTAAAATTAAAGTGCAGCAAAGAGATCTTCGTGTTGGATTTGGCCCAGTGGTACTGCCCAATCTTGTAATTGGTCAGAGCCAATTCAGTACAATATGCCCTAAAGACTATTTGTGCCTTGACATTTCGGTTATGGATATAATGCATTTTTCATTGATTGAACATATATACTAAATTCTATAATGTGTGTGTGTATAAGGTCCATTGGATCAAGTAAGCGACTTATGCATGTGGTGGATGTACCTAGACATGCGGAAGTTGTAAGTCATGGATACTTGAGCCTAAAATAAATGTTCATAACAGATTGATGGAGCTGGACACTTCATCATGTAAAGGTTATACCTTGAGGGTCTCCTACGTATGTGGGGATGGTTTGCCTTAGTCATCGGACATGGTCCAGACTCATAGAGCTAGTGCAGGTGGGCTAGCATTAAACATGACCACATAAAAGTGTTTCTTGAACGCTATCACAAAAAGGAATCAGGTACTTCTACTGCTGTAAGGTGTTCATAGGACTTAATCTTGAGCATATGTGGATGAACTTACGAAGCTAAGACCTTATACTTTGACATACCATGGGTGAGATCTTTTAAGGATCAACAGCTCTGTATGTTAGGCATATCGGAATAGTTAGTTGGGACATGCATATGCAATATAGAATTTACGCGACTAATATTGGTTCGGACTAATCACCCCCTTAGGTCATCCTTATTGATCATCAAAAACCTAAGCGCTTAATGATGTGACTTCGGGTGTTGGAATACTTGTAGAGGTGAAAACCCCCATGGGACGACCTAGGCAAAAGTTCGGGTAAAAGAAAGGCACGACCGAAAATCCCGAAGTGGACGGTCGCAACAAAAGGAGAATTCATTACCTTTAGATTGAGAGGTGCGGCCGAATCCCGAGGTAGGCGAGCATAGTAAAAGGAGAGCAAAATGAGAGTTAGATAAATCGAGTTGACCCCCTAACCCGTCACACATCATGCGGACTATGGATGCCCATGGGAATGATCCCCGATCGGCTCTCCTACAAAACTCAACCGTCCAAGGCAATTCTTCCTGACACTTAACAAGCAACTGAGTACGTCATTCGTGCAGTTCATGACAGTCTACACAATAACAAGACGAAATGAGGAGAGTACATCTCGCTGTAGGCGTGAACTCGCATATCCTTTTTAGTCTGAGGCAACATATTTCCCAAGCTTTTTCTTTTCTCTCGGTCTATCTCATAACTCCGAATAGGTCACAACCACCCTTCAATCGGCTACCATAGAGCCAAAATCCCAGACATTCATCTCTGGGAGTCTAGTCATAACACTTCGGAAATGACTAGACCAAGATCTGACTACTTCATGACAAAAATCCCCTTACGGATTATAAATGCAGTCGCCCTATGGCACCCTATCGAGAAGGGTTCAAAGCCAACATGCGCGTCGAGCAACCAACAGAGCCGCTGGGGCCTTATTGAAAATGTCTCGATATACTCATGCATGGCCAACAAAAGCCTCACAGAGGCCTTGCATCGAGGCCTTAAAAAAACAGGAACCTATCTGTATTTTTCAAAACAAAACTCTTCGCGGGTCACTCTGGTGACCCGAGATTGAAGGATCATGCATTGTCACGATGTCCCCTTTATAGCTTCATTGTACCTAACACATGTTAGTATTTCTCAAGTGATTTACTAACAACATCTGGCTCGCAGTAACCTTAAGCCACCAAACTGTGTAATTGCCTGACGGCAAACTCCATCTTCTTCAACAAGACCTAGACACACGCCGAAGCAGCTTTTGCCCCTCGCGCCTAGTATGGCAACACAACCACTCAGTGGCAAAGCCAGCCTCTAGCAAGTCACACAACCACCCCAGTGGCAACGCCGGCCTCCAGCGAATCAACACGCTCTAGACAACACCTCCCCCATGCAACTAGCGCACATCGTCGCCCACACGACTAACAATGAGTCGTGACTACCTCCACGGACGAGCCACCCGCGGTTCTCTCTCTCCGCCATGACAAGGCGAGTCACGACCCTAAGAACTAGCCGACCCACAACACTATCGCCGCGCAACCACATTCAAATATGATCGGGGCATCCCCGCCAAGCGCAACAATAATTGATCTCCAGCAAACGCAACGATGGCCCCAACATCCATACCCCAAGGAAGCCGACTCCCAATCTAACCAAGCTCACTTCTTCTTGTGCCTTGCGCAATCCCAAACAGTTTCTGCACCTTGCACAGCTCCCCATTACATGCACGCTTCCTGCGCTTGGGCCTTGCCTGACTTTACTTTCCTGTTTGTGCCCTGCACCCGGGTCCTACCCGACCTTATTTTCTCGTTGGCGCCTCGTGCCCGATCCTTTACTGTCATGTTGACACCTCGTACTCGAGTCCGCCCAACTTTACTTTCCCGATAGCGCTCAGTGCCCGGGCCCTACTCGACTTTACTTTCCTGCTAGCGCCCTGTGACCGGGCCTTGCCCGACGGTACTGTCCTGTTGGCGCCCGACTTTATTTTCCTGTCACGTCTTGCGCATTGGGCCCTGCCCAAATATTTACTTTCCTATCGTGCCCTGCGCATCAGGGATTGCCACAATCATTTATTTTTTGCTGCAAGATGCGCATCAAGCCCTACCCATATCTTTACTTCCCTATCGCGCCCTGTGCTTTGAGCCCTGTCCGAATCTTTACTTTTATGTTGCGCCCTACGCATCATGCCTAAACTTTTATTTTCCTGTCAGGGCGTAATGCCACATTTACTTTCATGTTGCACCCTACTCATTGGGCGCTACTCGAATATTTATTTTCTCGTCTCTCCCTGTGCATTGGGCCCTGCCTGAATCATTTACTTTCCTGTCACGCCCCGCACATCAAGTCATGCCCGAACCTTTGCTTTCCTGTTGGTAATTGGTACTGCCCAATCTTGTAATTGGTCAGAGCCAATTCAGTACAATATACCCTAAAGACTATCTGTGCCTTGACATTTCGGTTATAAATATAATGCATTTTTCATTAATTGAGCATATATACTTTTATAATGTGTGCGTGTATAAGGTCCATTGGATCAAGTAAGCGACTTATGCACATGGTGGATATACCTGGACGTGCGGAAGTTGTAAGTCATGGATACTTGAGCCTAAAATAAATATTCATAACCGATTGATGAAGCTGGACACTTCATCATGTAAAGGTTATACCTTGAGGGTCTCCTACGTATGTGGGGATGGCTTGCCTTAGTCATCGGACATGGTCCAGACTCATAGAGCTAGTGCAGGTGGGCTAGCATTAAACATGACCACGTAAAAGTGATTCCTGAACCTATCACAAAGAGGAATCAGGTACTTCTACTGCTGTAAGGTGTTCATATGACTTAATCTTGAGCATATGTTGATGAACTTACAAAGTTAGAACCTTATACTTTGACATACCATGGGTGAGATTTTTTAAGGATCAACAACTCTGTATAATAGGCATATGGGAATAGTTAGTTGGGACATGCATATGCAATATAGAATTTACGCGACCAATATTGGTTCGGACTAATCGCCCCCTTTGGTCGTCCTTGTTGATCATCCAAAAACTAAGCAATTAATGATGTGACTTCGGATCACGTCGGGTGTTGGAATACTTATACAGTTGAAAACTCCCATGGGACAACCTAGGCAAAAGTTAGGGTAAAAGAGAGGCACAACCGAAAATCTCGATGTGGGCGGTCGCAGCAAAAGGAGAGTTCATCCCCTTTAGATTGAGAGGTGCAGCCAAATCCCGAGGTAGGCGAGCATAGTAAAAAGAGAGGAAAATGAGAGTAAGATAAATCGAGTTGACCCCCTAACCCATCACACATCGTGCAGACTATGGATGCCCATGGGAAGTTGCCAGGTTGTCTACTCCAATATAATTCTCGATTGGCTCTCCTACAAAGCTCAACCGTCCAAGGCCAATTCTTCCTAACACTCAGCAAGCAACCGAGTACGTCATTCGTGCAATTCATGACAATCTACACAACAACAGGATGGAAAGAGGAGAGTACATCTCGCTGCAGGTGTGAACTCGCATATCTTTTTAGTTTAGGGCAACATGTTCCCCAAGCTTTCTCTTTTTTCTTGGTCCATCTCATAACTCCCAATAGGTCACAACCACCCTTCAATCGGCTACCACAAAGCCAAAATCCCAGATATTCCTCTCTGGGAGTCTAGTCATAACACTTTGGAAATGACTAGACCAAGATCGGACCAATTCATGACAGAAATTCCCTCACAGATTACAAACACAACCGCCCTATGGCACCCTATCGAGAAGGGTTCAAAGCTGATAGGCGCGTCGAGCAACCAATAGAGCCGTTGGGACCTCATTGAGAATGTCTTGATATACTCATGCATGGCCAACGAAAGCCTCATGGAGACCTTACATCGAGGCCTTCAAAAAACAGGACCCCATATGTATTTTTCAAAACAAAGCTCTTTGCGGGTCACTCAGGCTACCCGAGACTGAGGGATCACGGGTCGTCACGATGTCCCCTTTATAGCTTCATTGTACATAACACATGTTAGTATTTCTCAAGTGATTTACTAACAACATTAGGCTCGCAGTAACCTTAAGCCACCCAGTTGCGTCACTGCCTGACGACGAACTCCCTCTTCTTCAACGAGACCTGGACACACGCCAAAGCAACTTTTGCCCCTAGCACCCAGTATGGTAACACAACCGCCCAGTGGCAAAGCTGGCCTCTAGCAAGTCACACATCCACACCCCAGTCGCAACGCCGACCTCCAACGAATCAACACCCTCTAAACAACACCTCCCCCTTGCAACTGGCGCCACCGTCACCCATAAGACTAATGATGAGTCGTGACTACCTCCACGGACGAGCCACCCACGGTTCTCTCTCTTCGCCGTGACAAGGTGAGTCACGGCCCTAAGAACCAGCCGACCTACAACACTATCGCCCTGCGGCTATATTCAAATATTCCCGGGGCATCCCCGCCAAGCGCAACAATAATTGATCCCCAACAGACACAATGATGGCCCCAACATCCGTCCCCTAAGGAAGCCGACTCCCAATCTAGCCAAGTTCACCTCTTCCTACGCCTTGCGCAATCCTAAACAGTTTATGTGCCTTGCACAGCTCCCCATCACATGCGCGCTTCCTACGCCTGGGCCTTGCCTAACTTTACTTTCATGTTGGCGCCCTGCACCCAAGCCCTACCTGACCTTATTTTCTTGTTGGCGCCCTGTGCCCCGACCCTTTACTTTCATGTTGGCACCCTGTGCTCGGGTCCGCTCGACTTTACTTTCTCAATAGCGCACAGTGCCCAAGCCCTGCTCGACTTTACTTTCCTATTAGCGCCCTGCGCCCAGGCCCTGCCCAACTGTATTTTCCTGTTGATGCCCGACTTTATTTTCCTGTCACGTCTTGCGCATTGGGCCTTGCCCAAATATTTACTTTCCTATTGCGCCTTGCGCATCGGGGATTAACATAATCATTTACTTTTTTGTCGCGCCCTATGCATACGGCCCTGCCCGTATCTTTACTTCCCTGTCGCGCCTTGTGCTTCAGGCCCTGTCCGAATCTTTACTTTTATGTTGCGCCCTGCGCATCATGCCTAAACTTTTATTTTCCTGTCAGGGCGTAATGCCACATTTACTTTCATGTTGCGCCCTACTCATTGGGCACCACCCGAATATTTATTTTCCTATCTCCCTGGGCATTGGGCCTTGCCTGAATCATTTACTTTCTTGTCGCGCCCTGCACATTAGGCCAGGCCCGAACCTTTGCTTTCTTGTCGGATCCAATCCCACATTTACTTTCATGACAGGCTTAGTCCCACATTTACTTTCCTGTCATGCCATGTGCATTGGGCCCTGCCCGAATCTTTACTTTCTTGTCAAGCCATTCGCAATTCAGGTCCATCATGATTCTTTACTTTCCTGTCGCATCATGCGCAACTCGAGTCTACCCCGATTATTTTACTTTCCTATCTACGCCTTGCGCATTTTCAACTCTAGCTTTACATTCCTCTTTACTCTCTTTGTCTACGCCTCGTGCATTTTCAATCCCTGCTTTACATTCCTCCTTATCTTTCAATTCGGGTCATACGATTTCCCTTCCTTTTACTTTACTCCTGGTGCCCTGCACGATTTCTACCTGACCCATTTCTTCCAGCGTAGAGGGACGCTTTCCCCAAGCCACAAGAATAGGTCAGGAAGTTTTTAACGGATCTGGGAGTCGTACCAGTTGTGTAGAAACCGATTGTCATGTATTGTGATAACAGTGGTGTTGTGGCTTAGTGCAGGGAACCCAGGAACCATAAGAAGGGGAAGCATATTGAGCGAAAGTACCGTTTGATCCGGGACTTTGTCCGGCGAGGAGAAGTGGAAGTCGAGCAAATTGCTTCAGCCAATAATTTGGCAGATCCCTTTAAAAAATCTCTGGCAGAGAAAGTCTTCAAGAGTCATGTGGAGAATATGGGTCTTCGGCAAATAGGACATAGACTTTAGTACAAGTAATATATTGTTGGATTTGGTCCGCTAGTACTTCCCAGTCTTGTAATTGGTCGAAGTCAATTCAGTTAAGTATGCCCTAAAGACTATTTGTGCCTTGGCATTTCGGTTATGGATATCGTTTATTTTTCATTAATTGAGTAGATATACTAGATTCTATGATGTGTGCGTGTATAAGTTCCATTGGATCAAGTAAGTGACTTATGCACGTGGAGGATACGCCTGGCCTAAAGTAAATTTTCATAACTAGTTGATGAAGCCGGACACTTCACCATGTAAAGTTTATAGCTTCAGGGTCTCCTACATATGTGGGGATGGCTTGTCTTGGTCATCGGACAGAATCCGGACTCATAGAGCTAGTGCATGTGGCTGGCATTGAACATGATCACGTAGAAGTGATTCCTAAATGTTATCACAAAGAGGAATCATATACTTATATTGTTGTAAGGTGTTCGTATGCTCTTAATCTTGAGCATATGTGGATGACCTTAAGAAACTAAGACCTTATGCTTTGACATACCATGGGTGAGATCTTTTATGGATCAATAGCTCTGTATGTTAGGCATATGGGAATTGTTAGTTGGGACTTGCATATGCAATACAAAATTTACGTCGACCAATATTGGTTTAGACTAATCACCCCCTTAGGTTGTCCTAGTTGATCATTCAGAAACTAGGCGCTTAGTTATGTGGCTTCGAGTCACCTCGGGTGTTGGAATACTCGTAGATTCTATTGGCTAGTGGGAGACAAGTATGACACTCAGGATGTTCGCCTTTTGGACGAGATACTGTAAGGATAAGATGTAATTGAGGATGTGATAGCCATATGGGACATGACCTCGATTACGGGCATTACGTAGAGGGGTAGCACGTAGAGACACTTACAGGTCAAGGACAAGGGTTGTCCTTGACACGACAGATCTCTGTAATTAACACAGTGTTTAACTCTGGAGTGCGGCTCTATTTACATAGTTGTAATAACTAGAGTCAAAATGGCCTTAGTGCTATTTGTTTGCAGGGGCATTGTGGTCATTCTAGGAGCCAGGTTAGACATGTCCTAAGTCCCTCCTCTAGCCTCATTCTCAATCGGTATGTTGGTACCTACTCTATATGTGGTTGGTTCAACCTAATGATAAGTCTATACATGGGCTTAAGTAAGGCTCACTTGGGCTTGAATATTTTATTCTTATATGAGAAGTAAGTCTATACATATGAGAGGAGACTTTTGGGTGTGCGTGAGAACTGATCAGACACACATGTTTGACTGCCCACATAGTCAAAAACATAGAGAGAGAGAGAGAAATAGAGGAGAAGATCATGTAGAGGCCAGCGATGAGCATGATGACGATCGGACTCGTGCATGTCACACGGTCATGTAGCCAAGAAAGGCGCGTGGAGGCCAATGGCCTTCATCATCAGTTCATCCGAAGATTCGAGACAACCCCTATTAGGGCCATGCCACCAACCGCAACATCGACTTCGTCGCGGAGATCGCAACCCACAAAACGAGGTATCACAATTAACCGATTGCGTGAGTTGTTGCATGTTCGTATGATTGATGATCCTAGGCAATTTCGCCGAGTATTAAATTTTTAAAAACCCTAGAATATCATGGTATAGAAACCATCACTCTGCACAACTGATGGATAATAAAAAACCAATCTCCGGGTTACAACTCTTCCTAAATATGAAAATACTTGTCCTACAAAAAGAAAAATTTCAAAGGAAAAAATAACAACCAAGCAAGTAATTTTTTGACGGTGCATATTTCATATACTTATAAGGCCAACAATGCACAAACATTACATGAAAGTAGAGGCCATGAACCATGCACGCGTCATTCCCCACTTCAAAGAATGGGTAACGACCAATTACATACAAGCAAAATAGGCACAAGCTAATCAAATATTAAATAAATGGCATCAGCCAGAGTATGAGCCATACCTAGCAGCGATGGAGTCAGATAACCAGGGTCATACAACAGCAAAGAAAGTGACTCAAGCTTTTGCATGAGCGGTTTGTGGGCGCATCATTGGGGAACACAATAGGCAAGAGAAAACTTTGAGAAAAGGATGGAAGAAGGCGGTCGCTCCTGTCAGCACCCCATTTCGACCCACCGGCTCCAGAAGGGGGTAAAATCGTCATTTTGTCGCCCGTATGAGGGAAGTATTTCCGATTAATTGCTCGAGCATTCGCGACTTCTGGAAATAGGACATTTTCTCAATTTAACGCCACGTGCGTGAACGTCAAATTTCAAAATTCAGGACGAAAACTTTGGAAAATATTTTATTACACGATATTGATCCATAAATTTTTCTAGACGCAATGCCGGTCACGGATCATTTTTTGGACATCCAATTGCAAAGACGAGAATTTTAATCTCCACGCGTGTTAAATTTGAATTTTCGAATTTCTAAAAATGAAACAGGAAAAAGTCAGAAAAGTCAAAGTCGGTCAGAACCGGTCAGAGCTGGTCTAACCGACTAATTTCTAAAAAAAAAAAAAAAAGGTTGGCAACGGTCAACTGACCATTGCCTCTCCATCCTCCCCCCTATTTTGTCCTCTTCTTCCTTCTTCTTCTTCCTTCCTTTGGCCCTCGACTCTTCCTCCTTCTTCTCTTCTCTCCTTCTTCTTTCCAAAAAAAAACCCTAATGAAAAGAAAAAGAAAACAAAACCCTAGCCGCCACCTTCTCCACGTCTCTTTCTTTCGTTTTATTTTCTTTCAGCCAGATATAAAAGGAAAACCCTAGAAAAATGCCCGGTTCTCTCGATCTCTCTCTCGGGACGGAAATTCTCCCAAGAATCCAAAAGGAAACCGTAACCCGTTTTGGAAGGAAACTCGCAACTCATTATGGAAAATAAACGGCAGCACATTCGGCAAGAAAACCCTAAGCTCGCCCGGATTGAATAAATAAGAAAGAAGGAAAAAATGCTCAGGGGTCGGCTAAAGGAATCAGGAAGCTCCAAAAAAAAAACATAGAGAAAAAAACCCTCAGTTCCCCGACGCTCTTCCCCACAGCTCGACTCCTCTCGCCCACGGCTCCCCGGAACTCCCTCGGCTCATACATCGAAGTCCACTGCCTACTCGTGCTCGAACTCGGGACATAACTCCGCGGGATCCAATCTCTTCGATTCCTCGTCGCGAGAGCCTTCCGCCGGGACCATCCCTCTTCTTTTCTCTATTTTCAATTTTTTTTTAAACCGGATCTGTCGTACTTCTGAATCGCAGGGGCGACGCTCGTGAGCGGCCGGAATCGTTCGCGCGATCGGCAGCACCGTTCGTGCACCCAGCAGCCCAGCCCGTGCCGGCCCAGCAATTCGGCCTGCGGCAAGCAGCCCAACCAGTCCGGCAGCCCACGGCCCAATTCGGCCCAGTCCGTCCCCATCAGCACAGTCCAGTAGAGGTCCAATCCGGCCCAATTCGGCCCAATCCGTTCTCCATCGGCCCAGTCCAGCTCACCGGCCCAGTTCGGCCCACTTCCCAGCAGCCCAACTTGTCTGGCGAAATTTTTCTTTATTTATAGATCTGCCCCTATTCTTCTCAAATAAGGTAAATTCTCGACTTAGTGGCATGTTTAGGGCTTCATTTTTTAATATTAATGTGTGCTTGGATGAATTTGACGTGAAATGAGCATTCTTGGGTTGCGTGGGTAATCGAATTTGTCCCAAACTCGATTTTACGAACTTTTTGTTTTGTCTCATTTCAATCCTGAGGATACATTTTATTTTTTTAGATCTGCCCCGAATTTTAAAAATCGCTTCAGTAGAGTCGCGGCCATTTTTATTATTTTCCAATCAGTCCTTCAATTTTCCAGAATTTTTCAATCATCCTAGGAAACTTTTCAAGTTGTTTCAGTTTCGTCCCGGGGCTATTTTCCGCCCTTTTCAGATCTGCCCCGAATTTTAAAATTTTTTTCAGTCAAGTCCCAGTCATTTTTACCATTTTCCAATCAGTCCCTGAATTTTCAGAATTTCTAAACCTATTCCGGGAATTTTTCATGATATTTCAGTTCAGTCCCTGGGGCATTTTTCACTTTTCAGATCATCCCAAACTTTTCAAATTCGTTTAAAAAAAATCCTGGGACATTTTCAGTAATTTTTACACAGTCCTGAATTTTTTCAGAATTTTCAAATCATTCCCCTGAACTTTTCCGAATTTTCAAATCAGTCCTTGTTCTTTTAAAAATATTCAATTCAGTCTCTGGACATTTATAAAGATACCAAATCCTTTCCTATTTGAATTCCCGACCGACACGTATGTGCCCCACTGAAATATTTTTGTTTCAGTAATTATATGTATATAACATGACAATGTGTGTTCTTTTATGTTTTCCCGCTTTCATGAATCGGTGTCGTTTTATCGATGCCGTTAATATTATGCTTGTGTATGTTTGTATGTGTTTATCGTGATCATGGCGACACCGATTGTGTAAAATATGTACGTTTATCGTGTTTGGCGTGATAATGTGCTCTTGATCCATGTTTTATTTTCTCGTTTTAATCGAAACCTCACATGAATCGGTTTAATTATGCAAACTCGGCCTAAAATCAAAATTTTAAATTTCAAAACGATCGGAAATTAGAGTTTATCGGGCAGTCAAATAATGACTATTCCGACGACTCGAAACCCGTAGACTAAAGCATTTGACAAATTTTTAATTAACCTAAAATTCTACATACGGGATAATCGGGACGTTAAACTTGACTAAATTAAATCACTTGACTTCTTTAAATAAATTGTACGAACTGATTAACAATCTGTAATCACGCCAACAGTTCAAGAACTGTTAGCTATGCCCTTTTTAAATTCACAATTTCAAAAGCACCGAGATACGTGCAAACGTAATCTTGATTTTCATGCACACACATATTTACCGATTTCAGGGCATGACTACTGGTTCTTGTCCTACCGTAATCTTAGCGTAGGTTTGTGCATAAAATTGGTCAAAACATGGAAAAACAAAATAATCACAAACTCGGCTTAATCAAACATGGGCAAATAGTCAAGTAGAGGGTTAGGTTTCGGGTTTTAGGTAAAAATACTCTTAATCTGTAAAAGCCATATTGTCATGATACAAAATAATTTAAAAATAACCCACACATTCAGGACTTGACTACAAACATCATGTATGTCGGGTCCGTTAAAATAATGCCGAATGCTACATACCCTATCCATCATCCATTCTGTTTGTTTTAAGGTAGAATTTGTATGCCAAGATACCCCGGTTAATAATCAGTTAATTCACATAAATTCGACGATAATAAGAAACCTCATTGTTTGTTTATTTGAGCTTACTTGTTACATTTTTGCACTTGTTTGTTATGCAAATCGAGCCCGATCCTTTAGAACTCGATTCACACTAGGTCCAATGCTCATAACCGTCGATCACGGGATCCAATACCCCCATACACTGAGTGCGCATTTAATTTAATTTTCGGTCTTTTCCAAAATCATACAGTGAGCATGAGTGAAATAATGGCTAAATGCGAACCGACCGGGATATAGTCATTGTAGCTTGTCTTTTATTTATTTGAGAGAACAATGTAAGGGTTTATGATGTATATTTATTCATGTAATAATCCCGATTGGAGAGTGGACAGTTCAAATGTCTCTTCGAATTTACGGTGTCAAAACGGGCGAGTCGAGTGCAACCCTAAATCATGCGGTAAATAAATAAAATGGCAAGCCTAACAAACTAGAATACCCAAAGGGCGTGTGGGATATAGGCCCACACGTAATAGAACCCCCGAATTCCGAATTTTTCAGTTCCGTACAAGACCATTGCCTTAGCATACTAGGTGTATCTCATACCCCTAGACCCGGGCGACTCACCGGCCCTCGACCTTCGGGTCGTAAATAGGTAGTAGCGACTCATTCTCACGTGCGTCTGTCGCGCGTCCTCGGGAAGGTGGACTCTCCCAAGCTGCGTTGCATTTAGGCACGCGTATACGTGCCCCGACGAGACGAAATTCGGGTGCGCACAGCTCCATGATGGTTATATATATTTATATGTGACATAAGGCAGTTAGAAAAGGCACGAATAGAAAGGTACGTCCTTTAGAGGGAATGTTATATCAATTGGGCAACAGGAGGTCAATTTCATGCAATGGCGAAGCGAGGAGGGCGAGCATGAAGGATTACAGTGGACGACAGGAGGCAGGAGGCTCAGTCAGATAAGAATGCTAGAGTTAGAGACCGAACTTGAGCGGGGTTGAAAGGTCGTCTGACTTAGAAGGAAGGCAGGTGATCGGCTTATGCAAGTGGCGAGCCAAGGCAAAGAAAGGAAGACGGGCGAGGGTTGAAGGACATTTTGGTGGGCGTAAAGCGAACGGTAGTTTTCTTAGAGGGGCAGGGGCAATTCAAGAAATACGAAAATATGGTATTAACCCCACTCTTTGTATTTCAGAGCGGTTGGGGCAATTCGGGAAATACGAAAATATGGGATTACCTACTCTTTTTATTGTCGGGTAGATATATATATATATATATATATATATATTTATTTAAGTTAATGGTTAACAGTGTTCTTGATTAATTGCTTCACATGTTTTTCTTTTTTCTTTTGCAATAAAGAAGGCATGTATGTCTAATACAAAGAAAGTGCATGAACTAAAATAGAGATCACATAAATCTAGCTGATGAGAATTGAACTCATGATCCCTTAATTCCAAGCCGGTGCCTTGTGCGATTACTAATAGTCTAATATCCTTTCTCATTTAATGCTTCACATATTATTTCGAGCATGGTTGTCAGAATCATGATTCAAATCGTAGAATCGTATGATTCTAATATTTGGAGGGGGGAACCGATTCCGATTCTAAGGGCTAAGTCGGAATACCTAGAATCGGTGGTGAATTGGGCCAAGAATCGTGGAATCACAGAATCGGACTGACTCTGCGATTCCGGGTTCAACCAAGACTCGGGCCAAGCCCAGCCCAGAGTCAGGCTGAAACCCAAACCAGACACGGGCCGAAGCCCAACTCCTTTTTGTTTGCCCCCCTTTCTTCCAGATTCAGTCCAATCCCACCCTTTCTTCTTCACCCTTTTATCTCGATCGATGACTCCAGTCCCCTAGTCACCCGGCTCTTCACCCTTTCTTCGACCCAGTACTTTCACGGCTTCACCGTCCGAGCTTCGATTGAGAGATAAAGCTAGTCTATTCGTTTCGTTATGGGGAATCAATGCTCCAGGCCGGTTTCATGAGATTTCTGAGGTAAAAGGTTCCACTCGAGGAGCTCCGTAGGAAGGGAGAGCAGAATCATATCTGGCAGTGGTTCTTTGGATCAATCACAGATTCTCGGCCCCGTCAGCTTCCATTCCAGGCGATTGCAGCGAAGAATTGATTTGAAACGAATCACTTCGTCTAGCAGACCAGGTAAGAAAAGCGGGAAAATCAATAGAGCCAAATAGATCAAAACCCAGGCTCCAATGAAACGGAATCAGTAACTCAAGAGCAATTCGAGAATTGTATCTCACACAGTGGAGGGATCTGAAGGAGGAGGAGGAGGAAGTGAATTACCGGAATTGACTCCTTGACGGCGATGCCGATTGCAGTCTCAAGAAGCAGAACCAAGCCGCATAGTACTTGAACGGAAGGCCTGCAAATCTATACGACAGTGATTGGATGCTGGTTGTTCTTCCTCCTCGTCTGTTTCATTGAAATGAAATCCCCCATTCACGTTTTGGCGAAGACGGATATGAAACGCGAAACGTTTCGGTAAATCTGATTGGGCCAGGAAAACTACAGTGCTTTTGGGCCCTTTCTTCGTCAAAATACATTGTGGGCTTAACCAGCCCATAAAATTCTACGTACCTTTTGCCCCCTGCATTCGTATGACTAGATATAATTATGCTAGACATGAATCCGTACTATGCAGCGAAATTATCAAGACAAAGTAATGTATACAGTTAATGAACTAATCTTAATAATGAACCCACCTGAGTCACGCAAACACAAATATATATATATATATATATATATATATATATATATGTTATTTTTTAATTACAGGTAGAATATTACGATTCACGATTCAACGACCCTCGACCGATTCTAAGTAGAATTACGATTCTGACGACCTTGATTTCGAGGAAAGTAATTTCTCATCATCACTTCATGTCAGATATTTTCAGTATAGTTCTCGATTCAGATAAAATGGATTATATCTTTTTCAGCATCTTTTATTATTATCGTATTTTTTTAACAGGAATAGGACAGAAACTAGCTTCCAGGGTATGGTATCAAAAATTTAATAAAATTTTTCACGAGGGGGAAATTAATACGAAATCATCTAAAATAGAGTATGTTCTGTAAGAGAAACTTCGACCAATAAACAGAGCTTGTCGCGATACATTCCGTTATTAATTCGTTGCGTACTATTTACATTTGCTCGTTCATAACGTAGACAGTTTTCATGGACATTGACATTCAAATTTGTCCGTCGATTGTTGATTCTTTTTTTTTTAACAATATTCTAGAAAACAATTACTTGAAGTACATAAAAATTGATGCGAATATGATTATCATACGGTGTGCCACCTGTGAAATTCTATTAATCGCTTCAAGTGTCCTTAATTTAACTCCGTCTATTAACACTGGCAACTTTTATTCCGATCGTCATTTTCCTAAAATCAAATTTTGTTAATAATCTTTATTTCCTTGAATGATCATATCACTCACATAAAGCGACGTAAATTTGATAAAAAGTGGTGCATCGAGAAAAATTTTCGACAACCATTATATTACAACTACAATTTGGTAGACGTTCAAAATAAAGGCTCATGTATTTGCAAACTAATTTATCCGGATTCTCCCTTCTCTTAATGCTTAGGATTCATTATTATTTATGAAAGATGACAATATTAATTTAATTCAACGCCAGGGTTTTAGCAAGGCTGTCAAAATTTTTGGAAGATTATAGTGCAAGAGAATATGCCATCCATCGGATGTTCTTCGCATTGCTTCTTGTTACTCCCGAAATAAAGCTTGCATTAAGGGAAAGGAATATCAATGAATCATCATTTTCATGTACTGGGCAAGAAATTTTTCTTATTCATTCCAAAAATTGAGCGACATTCGAGGAAATGAATGATATTTCACTAAGGTAAGTTGTTCATGGCTTATATTAGTGATTCAACTTATCTCTAACTCAAAAACTCGAATTGATAGGATGGTAAATCAAATCTTCTTATATTCTCACAATACTCTCATTTTTTTTCCTATGTGGAATATTTTCTTTTTCGATAATTGTTGTTTCTATTGCTCAACTCAAAATATATACAAAGTTCTGAACATCAAAAGTAAACTCCACACTATATTTACCTTTGCGGAATTTTAACTCTAAAAGAAGGTACATTTATAGAATGCTCAAACCCCCGGCACTAGTCATCTCTTTCAAACACATTTTCATAAAAAAAAAATGCCTCCCTAAAATATTTATCCATATTCTATACAAACTAAAATCTATCATATAAAATCAAAGATAATGTAGCACAGTGGTGCATGCCCTTATGTAGTAATCAAAAGATTCAAGATTCATTACTTAATTGAACTATCCATGTCTCTTTACCGAATATTAAAAATTTTATTTCATTATACTAAGTCGTGAATCTCCCTTACTCTCGAAAAATTTATCATATACATCTATTATTTATTACATACTATATTATTAATAATATTATTACATATATAAAAGTGTAGAAATAACTATTATACTTCTCCTAACTCAAAATCCGCATTTGCTTTTTAATATGTGTGGGCACTTCCTAATTAATAATTTTGTTCACTCAACGTGTGTGGACATTTTCGTAATCTTTATTCGAGGCTTTCAGCGTATGTGGACAATCTTCTAATCAGTACCACTTAATTATTGTGCGGGCCAATAACTCAGATAGATTTGAAAAATATTTGAATAATTTATATAGTTAAGTTTAAGTAATTGGACCTTTGCAATAATCTATACATGCATTAATGAGGGGATAAAATCAAAAAAGTGTTTTCAAAAAATATATAGAAAATTCAAATTCATTAATGCATGGGACTCAAAGAGACAAGCAACCTCGGGTTGAGAGCCTGCTCAAGAAGCATATATGGCAGCCTTTTATTGAACAAATAGAGCAATTGCCTCGTAAAAGTCAAAATTAATATATATATATATATATATATTCCATGGTTAACTTCATTTTGAATCTTTTAGGGGAAAACAAACTTGTATCTTTAGAAACGTACATTTTCCAAATTTTTACCTCAACTTTAAATAATCACTATGTTTTTACGTACATAATCTATCTTTATTTTAATTATTAAATTTAAACTAATATTACGCAATTATTCATATGAAAATTCATATGATTAAGAAATTTCTTTTTATTGAGTTATATGTAATATAACATAAATACTACATCATATTCAGGTTTCATTTTATATTATATATATATATATATATATATATATCTCAAATCTGCTTAGAATATTAAATTGATCGAACTTATAGGATAGGTTTCATATATTAGATCATACATTAGATCAACGAAGTTATAAATAACATGTCCATGAGTTCTACCAAACTTAATGAGTTCAACGATGCTTATAAAACTAATAGATATTAATTCATATAAAAATAAATAAATATTAAATTGATTAAACATGTGAAAATAAATTTAAAACTGACTTAGTCAATGTGTATCTGGTTTGACTAAAACTCAAATGAGAACATCAATTCTTAATTATAAAAATAATAAAAATATTAACTTAAAAATATACATCCAATAAATCTAATAACAAGAAATATTTTCCTATTTTTAATTCATTCAAAGAAACTTGTGTATAGTCCGTCTTTATCTTTAATTGGATGGAAATTTCGTTTTTAGATAAGCTGAAATAGATATCAGTTTCAATAGTTTTGCCATCTAAAATTATAGGGAAAAGTATAAAAACCCCGCTTGTATTTTGCGGTTGGGACAAATAGCACCCCGTTCTTCTCCTAGAGACATATAACACCCTATTCTTTATTCCGTCAAACATATGGGGTAACATTGTTAAATTTCTTTTCAATAGACCATTTTGCCCTCAATACAATTAAGCCATTTTTCAAATAATTTTTTTCTTTCGCTTTCCAATCTGAGAACCAGCTTAGGGTAAATATCAAGGGAAAACTTCGACTGCTGAAATAGTGCAAAGCTTCTCCTGCTCAGTGATTCGGAAGGGAATTGGAAAGCTACCTCTGGAAGGACTCAACGAGGCTACCGTGAAGGTTTAGGACAAGGAGAGGTTCCCCGATCAAGAATCAGTAGACTTTGGCATAGTGACTTTCGGTGGAGGTAATTTCACTTGAATCCGAACTTGATATCTCTAATCACATTTTGTTTAATCGAACTAAGAACATTGTCGAGCTAATCTCGGTTTTACAAGTTGTGTTATATATGTCGTTGAGCTGATCTTGATGGAGGTGAGGAAGAGGAAGAAGGGGAAAACTACTGACGCATGTTGTCTTTCCCTTTCGGTGGCTGTGTTGTTCTTATTGTTGTATGATGCTTTCACTGTTCTCTTGATTTCTATTTTTTTTCTTTGTGGATGTTTCTTCTGTGCTCGACTGTGTAATAATCGGTAAGAATATTGTTGTTCATTGCAAGTTACAACAATTTGTTTCGGTATGAATCTTGTTGTTCATGGAACTCAGGTGAAGTTCGTCTTTCGGTTTTTTGTCGTCTGCCGATGCCTTTCCATTGAGCTTTCGAAGGAAAATCAGATGTTGATGTGGAAAACAGTACATTGTTATCTCTAAAAACTAAATATTGTCTGCAGCACATAAATGTTGTCGATGCAAGATCAGCTTTCTTAACACCAATAACATGAATACGCAGTAAACCTTGATCCCAACTGTACGGAATCTGTGCGAGACATTAAACTGCCGATTTTCGAGCTCCAGAAGTCCTTTGCTTGGTTTCTTGATCAGAACAATTCTCAACTAGCCTTTAAGTTCTTTTTTTAGTAATGGCAAAGACATCATAATTTCAAAGGAAATTTCTGACAGAATAAATGTGAAAACGGTCATTATTATTTTTCCTGTGATGGGTATGCAGAAGGAGACATGGAAGCACGTTGGCTCACTTGTCGTTCCAGAGCCTCGGAGTAGTCTATGGCCGTATAAGCACGGCTCCCTTATATGTTTTCCGAATGATCCTGACATAAGAATTCATATCAAATCAAACAGCGTATGAGTTCTTTTCTTTCATCTTTTGGACTCTCACCATCATTTCCTTGCTCAAGTACGCATTCATAGTTCTCAGGGCCGACGATGATGGAGAAGGTAAAAAAACCAGTAATCTCGTCTCATACCTATGTAATTATATAGTAATAGATAGGTCATAGCGTATTGCCTTCATCTAGTCAACTTAATTTTACTAGATCAGCTAGCAATGGCACATCAAAAATTGAAATTTCATCTCGTATTGAAACTTCATAAATTGGGACAGGAGTATCGAGCAATGAATACATTCAAAGTCGAAGCTTTCAGATCACTTTGTCATAAAACTTTTACTAGTAATTTACTTCCGCAAACCTTTTATAGGTGGTACTTTTGCTCTGTACTTGTTACCGTGCAGGCACGCGAAAGTTGGCCCCCTGCCCTGCGACAAGAGTGCTGATGAAGTTATGCATTTGGATGAGAACCTAGAAAAAAAGAGCAAGAGGGATTCGAGAACTCAGAGGGCCCTTCAATAGTATAAGAGCAGCCACTACTTGATGTTGTTCTTGGCTTTATTCAGTGCTTGTATGATAATCAACGATGGGGTCTTCACATCATTGGGACACATCAGGCCAATGTTGTTTTGTGTTAGGACAAATCACACCTTACGAGGGTAATTTTGGAATTTATAAATATTTTATTTAAAAAAAAAAAGTTTATGATGGTAAAACTAATGGAAGTATCCCCTATGTCTGACGGAGTAAAGAACATGGTGTTATATGTCCCTGAGAAAAGAACATGGTGCTATTTGTCCCAACTACAAAGCACAATGGGGGTTTTTGTATTTTTTTCAAAATTATAATTGAGGTATATTTATGTTTGCTTCATTTAAAAAAGTAAGTTCCCAAACGAAAATGGTAATGAAATACAAAAAAATAAAATAATCATATTTTATAGGGATTAACATGATCATTTTCCCATCATTTCTATTGTTTTAAAGTTAATTTAACTGTAGCAAGTATACTTATATTTTTTTCAAATTTGATCAAGTAATATGCTCGAACCTCCTTTTATTTCTTAACTATTTCCATATTAGAATTTAGTATATATATAATGTTTTTAATAATTGATTAACATAATTATCTTTTCGAAATAAATTAATCAAATTAAACATTTTACCTTATTTTCTGTATCTTTTTACTTTTTCAGAGTGTACACTGGCATTTGGAAGTCCCACGAACCTCGACTAATCTAATTTGAGTCGGATTGGCCCACTATGGGAACATAATTCTTTCAGTATGGATTTTCTCCATTCACAACATTCGAACTTGAAATTTTATTTAAGGAGAACATGCCAAATCGCTTGAACAAATCCATGTTGATTGTTGTTGGGGAGGGATGTACTCAACCAAACAATAACGCAGCGATTAATCTTCCTCTTCTACTAGTGTAATCGAGATAGGAACTAATCAAATCAACCAACAAGCAGTAAAGTAAAAGAACACCAATAATTTTACGTGGAAAACCCCGATGTGGGGAAAAACCACGGGACCAACTCCGAATCAACGATCCACTATGAATGAAGGTTATACAATGTCTTTCATCAAGGGTAAACCCTTGGATCACCAAACTCAAGAGAAACACTCTCTTGGATCACCCAAACACTAAATTCGTCACCCACACCGGGTGGTTCACAAAATCAGCTGAAACAACACCTACAGAGCTCTAATAGGAATTATGACCGTTCAGAACTTAGCCCCACGTGTTGTGAAGCTGCTGTCAAAATTTCGTCCCAATCGGAGTTCGTTTGACGTCCCGATCGAGGGTTGATCTAGCTCTAGTCGCACAGAAAAACAGCTCTCTGTTCTCTGTATTCTACTGCTTCTCTGTACTGTTCTGCTGTCTCAATTCTGCCGCCTCTTACCCAGCTAATTTAGCTGAAAATTAACCCTAACAAAAGTGGGTCCTTGGACCTATTAAAGCCCGATAAAAACCCAATACAATTTGAGCCCAACTTCCTCCAAATTGGAGGGATACCCAACAAACTCCCCCTCCCGACTATTTGGAGGCTTCGAGCATACCGGCTATACTTCGGCAAACATGAAGTTTCTCCCTAGCGAGAGGTTTTGTCATCATATCAGCTCCATTCTCATCAGTATGCACTTTGTCTAGCTTCACCAACTTAGACTCCAATACATCTCTAATCCAATGAAACTTAATATCGATATGCTTCAACCTCGAATGGAAAGTGGGATTCTTGCAAAGATGAATGGCGCTTTGACTATCACAGTATAGAATATACCTTTCTTGCTTCAAGCTCAACTCCTGCAAAAACTTTTGCAACCACAACATCTCCTTGCAACCTTCGGTCACCGCAATGTATTCGGCTTCCGTTGTAGACAAAGCGATGCACTTTTGAAGCCTTGATTGCCATGAGATAGCTCCCCCTGCAAAAGTCATCAAGTATCCCGAAGTGGATTTCCGGGAATCGATATCTCCTGCCATATCTGCATCCGTGTCGCCCACTAACTCCGGCTTACCAGTGCCAAAGTGTAAACACACCTTGGATGTTCCTCTGAGATACCTCAGAATCCACTTAACTGCATTCCAATGCTCTTTCCCCGGATTGGAGAGAAAACGACTAACCACACCAACAAAATGAGCGATATCTGGCCTTGTACAGACCATGGCATACATTAAACTTCCTACAGCTGATGAGTAAGGAACTTTCTTCATCTCTTTTTTCTCCTTCTCACTTGTAGGACATTGCTTCGAGCTAAGTTTGAAATGAGAAGCAAGTGGTGATGAAACTGGTTTAGCATTACCCATGTTGAACCGATCCAAAATCTTCTCGATGTACTTCTCTTGAGAAAGCCAAATTTTTCCACTTGATCTGTCACTAGAAATATGCATCCCAAGGATCTGCTTTGCCGGTCCTAAATCCTTCATGGCAAAGGACTTGTTGAGCTTCTTCTTCAACTCTGCAATCTTGCTCATATCATGACCAACAAGTAGCATATCATCCACATATAACAGTAAAATGATAAAATCACCATCCGAGAATTGTTTCATGAACACACAATGATCTGAAGTTGTCCGTGTGTAGCCATGGCTCAACATGAAAGAGTCAAACTTTTTGTACCACTGCCGAGGTGCTTGCTTAAGCCCATACAAGCTCTTCCTCAGCTTGCACACCAAATGCTCCTTACCTTTAACTTGGAATCCTTCAGGCTGCTCCATATATATTTCTTCCTCCAAGTCACCATGTAGGAAAGCCGTTTTTACATCGAGCTGCTCGATCTCCAAATTCAGACTAGCTGCCAGTGCGAGAACAATTCGGATCGATAACATCTTGACAACGGGCGAGAAGATCTCCTCGAAGTCAACTCCTTTCTACTGGTTGAAACCTTTCACTACCAGTCGAGCTTTGTATCGAGGTCGTGAGTTCTCTGTCTTCAACTTGTAGACCCATTTGTTCTTCAATGCTCTCTTACCTTGCGGTAGCTTGACTAGGTCATAGGTGTGATTTTCAGACAAGGAGTTCATCTCCTCATTCATCGCCTTCAACCAGTGCTCATTGTGCTCATGTGCCACAGCTTCATCATAGCACTCAGGTTCTCCCCCGTCAGTCAGTAGCACATATTCATGAGGCGGATATCTTGTACATGGTCGTCTTATTCTATCAGATTGTCTAGGTAGATCTGCAGGCTCTAACTGTAACTGCGAGCCTGTATCATCCGTAGTCACATCATCATCTACCTGAGGAATCTCACCCCCAGTCGTGGTTTCTTCATACTCACCAGATACCTCTTCCACTGGACATCAACCGGTACAGGAATAGAGATCTTGTGAGGATTGCCTACTCTGGCCTTCTCTAACTTTTGCAAATCCTCGATTGTTTGGTCCTCAAAGAACACAACATCCCTGCTCCTGATGATCTTCTTGCTATCAGGGTCCCAAAACCTGTACCCGAACTCTTCATGTGCATAACCCAAGAAGATGCACTGTTTTGCCTTGGCATCGAGTTTTGATCTTTCATCTCGAGGAATGTGAGCAGATGCCCTGCACCCGAAGACTCTGAGATGCTTGTACGATACTTTCTTGCCGGTCCACACCTGCTGGGGTACATCTCCATCAAGTGCAACTGACGGTGTAAGATTAATAAGATCAACCGCTGACCTCATTGCCTCGCCCCAGAAAGACTTAGACAGTTTCGCCTGAGAAAGCATACAACGAACTCTCTCAACAATTGTGCGGTTCATCCTCTCTGCAAGCTCGTTCTGCTGTGGTGTCTTCGGTACCGTCTTCTCAAGTTTGATACCGTGAGTCCTGCAATAGTTCTCGAAAGGACCCCTATACTCACCACCATTATCAGCTCTGACACATTTCAGCTTCATGCCCGTTTCTCTTTCCACTACTACATGGAAGTTCTTGAAAATCTCAGTCACTTGATCTTTAGTTCTCATAGGGTAAGCCCAAACCTTCTTGGAATGATCATCTATAAAAGTCACAAAATAGAGAGCACCACCAAGAGATCTATCAGACATGAAACAAACATCAGTATGCACAAGATCAAGTATATGATCGCATCTAGAGGGACGACTTCTAACAAAAGAAACTCTCCTCTGCTTACCAGCTAAACAGTGATCACAAGTGCTCAAGTGCATACCTTTAACGGGCAAAGACTGCTTTCTAGCAAGAATTTGAATACCTTTCTCGCTAATATGCCCAAGTCTCCTGTGCCATAGCTCGATAAAATAATCCTCAACAACATTAATTTGACCGGAGTTGTGTCTAGCACGCAACCTGTAGAGAGTGTCGGTCTTCTGACCCCGTGCCACAATCAACGAACCCTTGGAAAGCTTCCATCTCCCATTGCTAAATTCGTTCATGTAGCCTTCATCATCAAGCTGACCCGTCGAGATTAGGTTAAGGCGAATTTCTGGAATATGCCTCACCTTTTTTAGAAGCAACTTGCAGCCAAGCTCGGTCTCTAGACAGACATCACCAATACCGACAATCTTGCATGACTGTCCATTCCCCATTCTCACATAACCATAATCCCCGGTAGTGTAAGATAAGAAGAAATCCCGATAAGGAGTGACATGAAACGAGGCACCTGTATCTGCAACCCAGGTAGAGTCCTGACAAATGAAATACACATAGGCTTCATCACAAATGATGTAAGTCTCTCCATCAGATGCCACTGCTGTAGTTCCTTCTTCCTTCTTGCTCTCACCGTTGCCATTCTGATTTTTCTTCAAAGCTCTACACTCCCTTTTGTAATGTCCCTCTTTTCCACAGTGATAGCAAGTGACCACTTTCCTCGTCTTCGACTTTGATCTACCCCTCGATTTGCCACGTGAGTTACTATGCTTGGAAGAGAAATTTCTGCTTTGACTTTTCCCCCGTTGTTTAGTAACCAAAGCTTCAGACTGAATGGAAATCCCCGAGCCTTTCCTTCTAGTCTCCTCATTAAATAAACTGTCTGTCACCGTAGCCAACGATAGCTTCCCGTTTGGCGCAGAATTGCTTCATGCAACCACAAGTGTGTCCCAATTATCCGGTAGAGTCCCTAAAAGTAGACAAGCCTGCAACTCATCGGGTAATATTATCTCCAGGTTCGTCAACTGGTTAATAATATCCTGGAAATTACTCATGTGCACAGCCATATCACCTCCATCCTGGTAACGAAGATGAACCAGCTTCTTCACGAGGAATGCCTTATTTTGCGATGTCTTCCTCGCATAGAGATTTGTCAATTTATCTCACAAAGCTTTCGCATTTGTCTCCTGAGCAACATGATGATAAATACTATTGTCTATCTACTGCCGAATCAAACCAATAGTCTTCCGATTTGTGCGTTCCCAAGCCTTGTCATCCTTATCTTTGGGTTTTGCGGAATCCCCTTCAATGGGATCGTACAAATCCCTACAAAATAGAAGATCCTCCATCCGAGACTTCCATATAGAGTAGTTGGTTGCATTCAACTTGAACATAGATCATGTAGACTCCTCCATCTCGAAAACACCGAAAAAAAACTCAAACTTCTCTAACCCGAAGCTCTGATACCACTTGTTGGGGAGGGATGTACTCAACCAAACAATAACGCAGCGATTAATCTTCCTCCCCTACTAGTGTAATCGAGATAGGAACTAATCAAATCAACCAACAAGCAGTAAAGTAAAAGAACACCAATAATTTTACGTGGAAAACCCCGATGTGGGGAAAAACCACGAGACCAACTCCGAATCAACGATCCACTATGAATGAAGGTTATACAATGTCTTTCATCAAGGGTAAACCCTTGGATCACCAAACTCAAGAGAAACACTCTCTTGGATCACCCAAACATTAAATTCGTCACCCACACCGGGTGGTTCACAAAATCAGCTGAAACAGCACCTACAGAGCTCTAATAGGAATTATGACCGTTCAGAACTTAGCCCCACGTGTTGTGAAGCTGCTGTCAAAATTTCGTCCCAATCGAGGGTTGATCTAGCTCTGGTCGCACAGAAAAACAGCTCTCTGTTCTCTGTATTCTACTGCTTCTCTGTACTGTTCTGCTGTCTCAATTCTGCCGCCTCTTACCCTGCTAATTTAGCTGAAAATTAACCCTAACAAAAGTGGGTCCTTGGACCTATTAAAGCCCGATAAAAGCCCAATACAATTAGAGCTCAACTTCCTCCAAATTGGAGGGATACCCAACAATTGTATCTTTTTATTAGTTTTCAACATCTCATCGATCTAATTAAATTGTTTACAATCTCCTTAAACACCGCTAAAAGGTGAATAACATATATAAGTAGTTTACAAACTCTCTTTCAACGTAGTTAGTATGTATATATAATTTTATATTTTATATTTTAATAGAAGACGAGCTATAACATGCAATAAACATGAATTATCACTAGCCAGTGAAAGTAATAAAAGGCGGACGACCAAAACTATAAACTCTTCCAATTGCTTTGTTTTTTTTTTTTTTTTCCTTTTGTTGGGTGTGATTCCCATTTCTTAATTATGCAATGTTAGACCAGAGGATGTAAGCAGCATGGTCTGACGTCAAATCTGCTAAATATAATCGACAAAAATTTAAAAGAAAACGAAAGGAAATAGAGAAAGAAATTCCAGGCGACAAATCCACGCACAAGAGAACAAAATGAGATGCATATATATCAGCGGACAGCCCCGCCCATGCAGACAATTTAAATCATTAATATTAACTGATTTAATTTAAACTGATTGAATTAAATTTTTAGGGGGTGATCTCTCCAAGGAAATAAATCATTAATTTAAACTGATTAAGGTTTAATTGATTTGCTTATAAAATTTGGCAAAAATATCTGCTCAGTGTCAGACAATGGAGCCATCAATATGGGAAGTTGATACGCTTAGCGCTCCTTTGGCGCTCCCAGGTTTCAGGTTCCAGCCGACGGATCAGGAGCTCATCGTTCATTACCTTCGGGAGAAAGTTTCTGCCTCCTGCTCGAGTTCTGCTCTCTGTGTTATTGCTGATGTTGATATCTATAAGCACGATCCTTGGGAACTTCCCGGTACGTATTGTTGGTCATCAATTACCGGCTGTAACCTCTAGCTAACACATTCGATGGCAGACTAGAGTTAGAGTTTCATATGCGGAGGTCGAAGAGCAATAGTGCGGTCTATATATGCACACACTTTGTATGTGTAAGGTTGTTCAGATTTTCAGAAAATGGTATCTGAAAATGCAAAATTTTGTTTTAATAAACTCTTGATTAACTTAAATAATTATATATATATATATATCATAATTCTAATATAAACTAATTTTTTAGAGAAAAATGAAAACCCAGGTTGATTTACTCTTTCCTGTGTGTTGAAAATGAAGTCCAGGCAAGGCAGTGTTTGGGGAGGATGAGTGGTTCTTCTTCAGCCCCCGGAACCGAAAGTACCCAAATGGAGCACGGCCAAACAGGGCTGCAGCATCAGGCTACTGGAAAGCTACTGGAATAGATAAACCAATACTCAATTCTAACGGGTCCCAGTGCCTTGGAGTGAAAAAAGCGCTCGTGTTTTACCGTGGCCGGCCTCCAAAGGGATCGAAAACGGATTGGATGATGCACGAGTACCGGCTCATTGACGATCATCATCTCCAATATTCCCGCAGGCTTCGGGGATCTATGCTCGTAAGTAGTCACATATACTAGCAAACTGTAATACTTACTAGATGAATAATAACTCTTAAAAACTTAAAATTTACAGAACAATAATATAGACAGGTCCGTTTTTAAGTTTACTCAAATATAGCGATGACCTGAAATTTCTTTTTCTTGATGAGGCCGCGAGTTGTTTTCGATCTGCAGGCTGAAACTGATCCTTATTTGGGTGTCCAACCCCGCACTGGCCATGCGATGAACTAAAGAATTTTCTTGGCAATATTTATCTGATCATATAATCTTTGAAATTCTAGTTGGACGATTGGGTCTTATGTCGAGTCCGTCGAAAGGCCAGCAACAGCAGAAACGGTATCAATTCATCGTCGGTTCACCAGTTCACTTCTAATGGGTCCATACAAGGTCAAGATCAAATCTCAATCACAGAGAACTTTTCTTCTTCCATAATCTCCAACGATCAGCTACAATTTGGGCAATCTCCGGAGCTCTCCACTTCACAAATAAACTCGACTTTTGACGCAGCTCTCGAGTCCATCTGGAACATACTCTCCATCGGAGCTCTTGATGAGCTGGTCCCAGTGTCACCCTAGAGGAAGCTTTGTTTTGCCACAGGGAATTTCAGCACAACAAATAACAACGAGGCTTTTCCATGAAGGGTCATGATCATCCTCTGCTTCGACCTCAACAACATAGATCGTGCCCAACTGTTGTACGTAATATTATATATTCAAGATCGTGTATATATGTGTATATGGCGTGTCATAAATAAGTGCATCATTCTCTGTGTGATGAATAATGAAAGCCGACTGTGATTGTTTATGAAATAGTGAATCTTTTAACCTGTGATGAAACTATTGAGACTAGAAGAGAAAAAGAAAATCGATGGTGATGAAGTTTGGACTCGTCTGTTATGTGTTTGGGCTCATAATTTCTTGGAGGCACAAACTGCTTCATTTTTTTTTTTCCGTCCTTTTGCTCGATCGCAACCATTTCACGTTTATTGATGTCTGGCGGATAGTTATATCTGAGCTTTCAAGCCGGATTTACGCCCTGAGACAGACTTACATATCTAACTAGATTTATTGACGTTAAAATATCTTTAGTGATTCCACTAATCATGGCTTGTTCACGTAGTTCGACACATTTTTTCTCTAAGTTATAATATCTCAAGCTTGATTATCGTGAATGGAGAAAATTTACGATTAAGAGAGTTTTATTACTCACTGGACCGATCATGTTCGAATTAAATTAGTAGGAGCCATTGAAGTTCCGGAATATCCGGTGGTGCATAGCCCAATATATATATATGTATATGTATATATGTATATCTTTAGTGATTCCGAAGAAAAATATTAGCCTAGCTTAGCTGTAATGACAAATTCCAAGACCAAGGTACATTATAATGTTCAAAATATTGAAAAGGAATGGATGATAAAAGTATTAAGTAAATTTTTAGCAGAATAACAGCTTCCCTCTGAGAAATTATTATGGAGTTTTCACACTAGTAAAATACTACTAGCAGATAGTACATTGTTTTTTCTGTTGAAACTATGATCATCTCCAACTTATTAACAGATACTAATCTCATTTAAGCGTCACTCCGGTTTTGATCACGAGGTGCACTCAATGGATCTCAAATTCTTGCATTGTAGACACACCATTGAAATACACTGGTTCACTGGCTAATACGTTGAACCAAGAAGTCATAGCCATTTAAATGATTCAATAATTTTAACAATGTAATGTACTTTTTTTAGACCACGATGGAGATATACGGGTCTAATCAGGCCTAGGAGAAGAATAAAGAGTGGGACTACTGAAATTTAAACTGGTACCTCTTTTTTTTTCGATAACAAAACCAGTATCTCTTTATTCCAAATTTAAGGCGAGTCTCACTAAACCTAGTCTGCTTTCTTATCTTAAATAGGTTAGTAGAAGTTAGCTCTTGCAAGAAGAGCCTTCTATTCGTACGACGAGAATCTTTCACAATAAGTTCTTGAGCGTTTCAACTTGTGACAAGCTTACCTTACATGCCTTTTTCATTAAAAATTTCTATTTTGATTCTTGAAATGCTACATCATTTTTTTTTCCATTCCTGCAATCTAATTGGCTTTCCTTCTTCCTCTTTCTCTCCTAAATAAATTATTTTTCAATTACCAAAAGCCCAAAATTTTGTCTTGTGATATGGGATATCAAACCATCCTGGTCATTAGCCTCTAAGAATCATATTAAGAGTCAAGATAAAAATGGAGTAATTTCAAATTATAGTTTCTGTTGAATTTTAAAAACTTATATAAAAGTCATTATATATAGTTCTTTTTTTCTCAATTGGGTGCAATTTTGTAAAATTTCATTAAAAAAATTGATTAGCCACCATAATTGAAAATCAAGCCTCTCCTCACCATAAATAAATAAATAAAGACGTCTCTAACATGATCTTCTTGCGGAAGCCGAAGTTCTTGGGAAAAATTCTTTGAAATTTATTTATTTATTTTTTTGCAGTAGCCTAATTTTAGTTACTCGATATTTACAAATGTCTAGCATTTTTTCTATGATATTGATTTTTCCTCTATATGATTTCGCAAATGCCTCCGTATAGAATGACCTTGCTCTCGATTAGATTTCTTAATTTATATCCTAATTAATAAATATTAACTAAAAATTAAAAAAAAATGAACTGTCTGTACAACACGCGAGTTACGTAATTAATAATCTTGCAATCAATATATAATATATAATGGCAGGAACACTTTGCCAGGTTCCGCCATGTGGCACTCAAGCCTTCTCCTATGCTTGCCACGTGGCATTCGAGACTCTTATATCCTTGACACATTGTTCCACCAGGTTCTGTCATGTGTCAGCCTCCACCATGTGTCAATTACGTGGCATCCATGACTTCGCATATTCTTGACATATTGGCATATTAATAAATTACCATTAAACTCTTGATATATCGACATATTAAAAGTAGAAATAACTTACTAAAAGATTATTTTATGGAAAATAGTAAATTGCTAATGTTATAAAAAAGATTATATAAAATTGTAAAAAATCAATATGCAATATATAATGGCATGAACACTTTGTCAGATTTTGTCATATGACACTCAAGCCTTCTCCCGTGCTTAACACGTGGCGTTCGAGGCTCTCATATCCTTGACATTGCTCCACTAGGTTCTGTCAAGTGTCAGCCTCCACCATGTATCAACTACGTGGCATCCAAGACTTCTCATATTCTCAATACATTGACATATTAATAAATTACAATTAAACTCTTGATATATTGATATATTAAAATTATAAATCAATATATAATATATAATGGCATGAATACTTAGCCAGGTTCCACCATTTAGCACTCAAGTCTTCTCTTATGCTTGACACATGGCATTCAAGGCTCTCATGTCCTTGACACATTGCTTCACCAGGTTCTGCCATGTGTCAATCTCCGCCATGTGTCAACTACGTGACATCCAAGACTTCTCTTTCTCTCGATGCATTAGGATATTAAAAAATTACAATTAAACTCTTGATACATTAACATATTAAAAACACAAATAAATTACTAAATGATTGTTTTATAAGAAATAAGAAATTACTAATATTATAAAAGATTATATATAGTTGCGGAAAATTAATTTATCAATAGATTAATTACAGGGGAAAACAATTGCTTTAATTTTAATATGAAAAATACACATGGCAAAAAAAATACAAACTTAATTAAAAAAAAATTTAATTTAATAGAATTGGTGATATTTGTACATTGAAATTCATATAAGATTAAACGAAAAAAATTATTTTAATAAAAAATAATTTCATTTGAATTTAACTTTCAAATTGGTATTTCTACCAATTTGAAAAAATACACGTAACAATGTTATATAAGATTAAACGGAAAACATTATTTTAATAAAAATAATAATTTCAATCAAATTTAATTTTCAAAGTCATTATATAATATATAATGGTATGATCACTTCGCCAGATTCCGCCACGTGGCACTCAAGTCTTCTCCTATACTTGACATGTGGCTTTCGAGCCTCTTTTATCCTTGACATATTGCTCCGCGAGGTTCAAGGCCTCTAAAGCCGAACACAAATATAGGGATGAAGCTTTTAACATAAATAGGCCCTCACCAATTAGCAAGCCCAACAAACTCTAAGAATTTCGTAATGAAATTTTGAGGTAACTAAATCTATATGGTCTAATGCCCCGCTTACCTATGATAGATCACTCTGCAAGAAGGTTTTTGAAACGCATAACAAACATGGGTAATATATTCGATAAGCTACTTTTATGGAACAAATTTATTTTTCCGGCGCAAGAAGCGCATTGAAGGAATTCTCTACTTAAAGGGAGCAACATCATCAAAATTCCTACAATGTTTATATAATTATTCAATGTTGTTACTCCTCATTGAAATTGAAAAGCATAAATAAAAATTTAATTGTACCCATGCAATGCACGGGGCAAGGGACTAGTTTTGCCTAATCCTAATATAGAAAGTCAAAAATCAATTTTCAACTTCCAAGTGCACGATTTAAGCATTGTTAGATACTGTGCGCACCCGAATTTCGTCTCGTCGGGGCACGCATGCGCGCGCCTAAATGCAACGCGGCTTGGGAGTGTCCACCTTCCCGAGGATGCGCGACGGACGCACGTGAGAAGGAGTCGCCACTACCTGTTTACGACCCGAAGGTCGAGGGCCGGTGAGTTGCCCGAGTCTAGGAGTACGGGGTACACCTAATTGCTAAGGCATATGGTCTGCGAAACCCGAGGTTCCGAATTCGGGGGTTCTATTACATGCGAGCCTATATCTCGCATGCCCTGTCAGTACTCTAGCTTGTCTAGGCTTGCCATTTTTTATTTAATTACCGCTTAATTAAGTTCCGCTCATCTTACGCGTTTTGACACCGTAAATTCGAATAGACACTTGAACCGTCCACTCTCCGACCGGGATTATTACATGAATAAATATGCATCATAAAACCCTTACATTGTTCTCTCAAATAAAAGATAAATTACAATGACTGAATCCCGGTCGGTTCGCGTTCGGCCGTTATTTCACTCATGCTCACCGTATGATTTTGGAAAAGACCGGAAATTAAATTAAATACGCACTCGGTGTATGGGGGCATTGGACCCCATGATCGAAGGTTATGGGCATTGGACCCAGTGAATCGTATCCTAAAGGATCGGGCTCGACCCACATAACAAATAAGTGTAAAAATGTAACAAGTAAGCGCAAATAAACAAACAATGAGATTTTGTTATTGCCGAATTTACGTGAGTTAATAAATTATTATCCGGGGTATATTGGCATACAAATCCTACCATAAAACAAACAAATAGGATGATGGATAGGGTATGTAGCATTCGACATCATTTAACGGACCCGACAGACATGATATCCATAGTTAAGTCTCGAATGAGTGGGTTATTTTTAGATTATTCTGTATCGCGACAATATGTCTTTTACAGATTAAAAGTATTTTCACCTAAAAACCCAAAACCTAACCCTCTATTCGACTATTGCCCATGTTTGATTTAAGCCGAGTTTGTGATTAATTTGTTTTCCCATGTTTTGACCAATTCTATGCACAAACCTATGCTAGGATCACGGCAGGACAAGAACCGGTAATCATGCCCTTGAATCGGTAAATATGTGTGTGCATGAAAATCAAGATTACGTTATACGTATCTCGGTGTTTTTGAAATTGTGAATTTTGAAAAGGGCATG